>NC_052058.2:109650506-109745506 GCF_903992535.2 Arvicola amphibius | reverse complement strand
TAATCCTAGAAAATACTAGCAGGTTAATTCACTTTACAATACTCATTAAGGAATGCCAGAAAATGTGTACTATCCCCCAATGGCCTTAATGATTCAATGAATACAGAGCTAAAGTAATTTAAATGTTATTGCTTCTTTCTATCCATTGGCTTTAAAACTGCTATAAATCAATGAGAACCAAACAACAAAAAGCTTCCACTTCTCAATATTTTTCCAGCAGGACTGAGCATCATTCCACACATTCTAAGAACATAAAAAAGAAAATCCAGCTCTAGCCCAGACAATGCTATCATAATGGAAGTAGATTCAACTTTGCTGACACCAATATTTGCATTTAAATAAGACATGCAAAGAACTGTTTAAAGAAAATACCCTAAAAAGGAAGGAAAAGAGGATGAAGCCCATATGGTTTTCTGGTGAAAACTTTTGTATTTCTACTTAAAACACATTCTAACTTTATCTATCACTCTATATTGTTGTCCTTTTTGCTCCCAACTACCTTTAAAAAATATGTTTCTTCCATAAGGAAAAGAAAGAGTCACTAACAATCATCAAAAGCAAGTATGCACTCCGCATCCAACAGCATAGCAGATGCAAACAACCACAGACTATGCAATGACCATGGGTCTTGCCCTGCTTGCTGTCATAGAGCCCTATGGAATAGTCACTCCAGTCTAGGGTACTGATTTAACTCCTTATGAGACATATTCAGAAGTCAAACCCTTTTCTAACCACTTACATCCATTCTTCCTGTATTTTGGAGTCCTCCTACTCTAACCCATCTCTAGGCTTATACATTTCAGCACAGTCAAAATATAGGTACATCTTTTTCCTTATGTGTAGGCTCAGACTCACCTAATACTTGGAATACACTAAGTGTTCTGTATGTTACCTATCAGAGAATTAATATACTAGTCTGTTTAGGTCAAAGAAAGCCAATTCCCAACTATGAATCAAATTAGTCAAACAATAAAACTTCAGCTGAAATTTGGGGAAAGAGGAAAAAAATAGAAAAGAGTGTCTCTAAGTAAATCTTCATACTCTCCAATAATGGTCAGTACAATTACAAATAATTAAAACACTGTCAAGAACTATCAGCCCAATTATTTCAAGCTTCTCTTCTAGAAACATTCTACAAGGATTTTGTTATTTACATTAGTATATGTTAGAAGCATGCTATGAACAAATATGGATATAAATTCATAAAGTAGAAATAAGTCCAAAAAAGTAATAGAAATCATACCAGAAAAAATAATCAGGTAAGAGTTTTGTGCTTGTTACAGGAATAACAATCTATCAGTTTTAGCATCCTTGGAAATTAGCAAGCAAACTCAGTCACTAAAATTTACTGACCACAGAAAGAAGCATTTGGTAGCTCAGACTACAAATAAAGTGACAGGCACAGAATCTCTACAGAGACATGAAATAACAGGCACCGTAAAACCTTACATTAAAAAATTTAAAGCCAAGTCTTCATTTTCACTATGATTTATAAAGGCAATGTGATATTCTAAGGGTTTTTCTTCTGAACTCACACTTTCAATCCTAAATTATAGAGAGAAATTCTCTCTATAAATCATAAAATGTCATTACTCAAAATAACCCAGAAGACTGTAAGAAATGATTAGAATACACATAAGAAAAATATTTTTGCTTCCAAAATTACAAATACTATATGAGGCAAAATAGATTTATTTTTATATGAATGCACAAAAATCACAATGTGCTGTTCTGCCATAGACTGCCTAAATTTTTAACAATTCAATTTTTAAATCCTGAACATACATAGTAGTTGTATTTCTTAACCTCTCTTGGAACTAAACTAAATCTAATTTTCTTTCTGACCAACAAACTATGGCTGGAACATACATGCCATTTCCAGAACTGGTATGAAATGGTCCACATTATACTCCACACACTTCCCACCCACTGCCCAGACAGAAAGACAAACCAGCAGACTCGGGCGGGGGAGGGGGCTCTAGGGCATGAGTAAGCCACAAAACAGAATTCTAGGTTCTTGTGCCAGCTGAAATGGAGCTGCCTACCTGGACAGATTAGCCAAGGACATGGTCAAGAGAACTAAAAAACTGTCTGTTATGCTATATCAGTTGATCTCTATAGCTGGTTGCTGCATTAACTAAACTGTCTCTATCACAGTGACATTCAGTTTAAAATTACACCCTCAGTGGGGCACGTTCCTAGGTCTGGAAATGCCAAGAGCATGGCACTAGGTTCCCTGTTCTTCCAGCATGCAAGCAAAACAATGAAAACCTGGAAGTGTGCCTGTCAGAACACACAGATTTCAACAGCAATGTGCAAGCCGCCCACTACCAAATACAAGAGTGACTCTCAACTGCCATCAAAGCCCTGAAGAAGTAAGTAGCCACCTTCTGTTGAGAGTGAGACTTGGAGTGTATGGGCCACACAACTACCATTAACTGTATGGACTGAAGTAAGTCAAAGTGTTGGTAGATTGAGTTCTGGAGGCTCTAGGGAGAAACTGCCCCATGCCCCCCTCTTGTACTCCAGCAGCTTCAAATAATTCTTGGCATTCTTCAACTTGTAGAAGCCTAGTCTCTCTCTATGACTTGACATCACCACCTCGTTGGCTCATATCACTACATTATTTTCTTCTAAAGGTGTCTTGTTGGATTCAGGGTCTAATCTAATTAATAATGATCCCATCTTAACTAATTACAGCATATTGAGGCTCCAGCAGGATAATAATTTTTGGAATAACCACTGATTGTACAACTGATCTCTGATCTAAAGAAATCTAATTTTCTTGATTTTTTTTAATTAGACAATTAAGCATTTACTACCTTTGGCCATTATTATAAAACTTTTCAGTACAATGCTGTTGAGTGTATTTACAAAACCTAAAATCACCTAACACCAAGCAATTAACCTAACAGAGCCCAATATTGCAAGGCACAATATATTGTTTTGACTTCAAAATACTAAAGGCAAATGACACCAAAATGAATGTATCACCTTCTGATCATCCTATCTGCAAATCCAAGCAAACAAAGGCACACGAAGCATGTAAGCATGTAGTGAGGGTTTTCTTTGGGGAAGGGGATGCAGAAGGACAATAACTTAGCACAAAGTTCAGTCACTCTATCAGCAGACCGTCAATATGAACACCTCATTCTAATGTAAACATGGCTTATTTAACTATTTTAAGAGAAGCTCTTAGCAATTGAAAAGAACTGCAAAACCACAAAGATCTTGCAAACAATCATAATCTTACAGATTCAAAGTATCTTATCACCTTCTCACAACTAATAGAGCTAGCATCCATCATTAAATCTAAAGTAGATGGTAAACTACAAGTCCACTTACTATACAGAAGACCTCTGTGACTACTATGAAACACTAAACATGCATTATGTTTTAAATGAGCAGTTAATATAAAAAGTAAAAACAATTAAAAAAAATAATTGCCACAACATTAAGTAGTTGTGACATGCTGATAATGACAATAAACTTCTAAAATGACTACAATGTATTGAAGGTGACACTATGGGATTATCAACTCTACATACACAGAAGCAGAAGAGTCAACCCCACATCTCAGCCTCACACCTACAACAAATCTTACCTGTTCTGCCTTTCCGACAGAGCCTGAATCTAATGCCATTATGTAGCTATGCTTTCCTCTCACTTGTGCTCCCTTGTTTCCACTCCCAAGTCCTCACCAGCTATCCACATCCAATGACACCTGGCCCTAACAGGCAGAATCTATGAATATGTGGGTCTGTGCATATGTAACTAAATTAAGATAGATTTTTATTAGATTAAAACAGCTCCTAATCCAATGACTATAGTCTTTATAAAAAGAGAAACTTGGAACACACAGAGGTGGAAAAGGGCAAGTGAGAAATGGAGGTAGGGGCTAGAGTGGTGGCTTAGTGAAATGAGCACTTACCAAACATGTGCAAGGTCCTGGGGCCAATCTCCAGCAAGGGGAGAGCAAAACAGGCAAGGACATTGACTGGGAGCAGAGACAGAAGAGCAATAAGGAGAGGCAGAGAGCAAACATGGAGTGGACCCAAGAACAGCAGGGCTCAGAGAGGACAGGGTGTGAATCCCTGGGGGAAGGACCAGCATCTAGAGCAGCAAGAGGAGAGAGAGGGGTACCCACCCTGTCAGAGCATGGGGGCCAGGGCTAGTATGGAGTTTGGAACTTCCCATCCTGGAAAATAAAAAACACTGAAGGAGGACTGTGAATTTGAGGTGAGCTTCAGATCAGCACGGGTTTCATGGCCAGACACTGTCAAAAATGGAGAGAGAAAAGGAGAATGTAAGAGAACAGATGAGAGGGGAAAAGGAAAAGAGGAGCAGAGATTATGGGATGGCATGTGCAAAGCAAAGATAGCTGATAACTGCAAGCAACCAGAAGCTAGGGAACCGTAGGAGGAAGTTAGTCACTGGTGCTGTCCCTCTTAAAGGGTGTTTGTCCACAGTCCCGCTTTTTCTCCTCATTTGCTTACTGCTACCATGAGGTAAGATGCTTTGCTGCAGTGCGCACACTTCCATGACAATGGATCCAAAGGAACCAGGACTGCAACCATGACCATAACAAATCTTTCACCTTTAAGTGGATTTTCTAAAGTATTTTGTCATGGCAACAGTAACCCAGCATAATTGTCTTGTCATCAATAACTTCAATAATACCTAAAAATTAACTTGAATAAAGAAAGCTCAATTCATGTATTCATCTTGTATTAAACAGGACAGTAAGAGCCATTTGGTAAAAGTTTCAGAGAAAAGCTGACAGTGTTAAAAGTAAATGGCACATTGGTCTAATTAATTGCTGAGAACTGAGCCAGCTCTGGGTTTTTACTCTGGAGTCTATTCAAATAGTTTTGAGTCTATCTTATCTACTATAGACAATACTTTAACTCATATAATCCCAAATGAATTTGCAGGGAAACAAAACGGTGTTTACAAGTTTTACAGTTGTAAAATGTAATCTAATATTAAGATCTGAAAACGAAGTTCTGCTTAGACAAACAGAAATGATGGATTTCAAAGAGGATGTCAAATCCTCAAATACATACTTTTAACCCCTCAAACAACATTTATGTATGCCAACTATGCAATATGGTGTGCACATAATACACCATAAAATCCTTCATTTTCTGTTACCCTTGGAAGTCCTACCTGCTACCTTGAAAATGCTATCTTTCAGAAGAATGAAGAGTTTCTCAAAAGCTTAGGACCAGCAAAAACATTTTAAAATAAAATTATTTAGAAGAATAACAAGCTAACTTGAAAGTATAACACTTAATTATCAGTTCTATTACTAGAGTCATACATTATCTTTTAAAATTGATATTTTAACAATAAATTCAAATTTATCAATTATATTTAACTGAGTTATAATCAAGTTCCATCTAAGGTAATATAGAACCTTAAACCAGACCATTTTCTATAGGGAAGGCTGAGATATGAAAAGACAAATTATAACTGTCTTATAACTAGGAACACAAATTAATTGAGCTCTATACACAAATTGAAGGACACTGACAACAACAGGAGGTGACATGGCTGCCTGGCTTATTCCCTCACGCCTCTCAAATCTTTGAGGAACTACCAACAATCCTGCCTTAACCACCTGATCCTTAACAGCACAGCCTGCTTCCTCTCAGCATCACCTTGCTTTTTCTTTGTATTTTACAACACATAATCACTTCATGTATTGTTACTCATGTCTATGTCATGTTGATTGCTTGTTACTCTGTTCCTGCTGACAGAATGAGGACTATTCATGAATGCATCCTCGGCACCTACGACAGTACTTGGGACAAAGAAGTCATTCAGAATCTGACACGCACAGTAGCTTCAATAAGCGCTTATGGAGTTATAAATAGCTGCAATATATATGATATGCTTTATCATGTAAAATCCCACTAGTGACAAAAGCAATTCTTTCCCAAAATACTTTAGCTATGCATTTTCTTTCCCTAAGAATCTGAAGACTTAACTAAAGCAATTATATATTATGACCAGACATCTGTACTTCACTTGATCAACATTTATAGATACCCTGGCTAAAAACAGAATTCTAAGAAATGGCAATTTGGGTTTTGATTACAAAAAAGGAACAAAAAAACAGAATTTTTTTTCTTCTCAAGCAATTAACAATGCATAAACAAGACACTAACAGTTTTCTGAAACAACTAAAAATTTATAATAAGTTCCTTTCTGGCTCCCAGCAGATGGCTGACCAAAGCAGTGCTCTGTTTGTATATTTAATAAATTCTCACAATGAAAAGTCGTGTGCAGATGCTTTCCCTTGTCTCTGTCTATGAAAGATGTCCCTGGCACAGTCTATGAAAAGGCACCTAGCTGATGGGGCTGCAGAAGGACAAACTGAACTTTTCCTAGTCTAATGACCTTCAACTCTTCCCTACTTCAAATATTCAAATACTTCTGTCTCAAAGTTCAGCCAAGTTCACAAACTATCTGGCAAAACAACAAAATACAAAGGACCTGAAACCTTGGCAGGGAAAGGAATGAAGGTTAAAGCTATGCTTGCAGGATTCCGGCCTCCCTTTCCTTTGTCACTCTGTCAACTCATTAGGGAAGCAATATAGCGGTACTTTAAAAAAAATGTATTCTGAGCCAGATGGGCCTACATCTGCTCCACTCCCAACAGCCACCCCTCTTAGCTCCCTCTAAAACTGTAAACAACAGTTCCTTCCTCCAGAGTGTGTGATAAATACCACCCAACCCAGTGTTTCTTTAAAATTCCATGACTGGTACATAGTATTATGACAGCGCTAAACTTTACCTGCAAGCTTTACAAACTTAAAACCTATATTTAACACTTTACTTCCACAAGACCTGTATTACTAATAAATATTAATTTGTCAAGGAATCAATCATAAGCTATAATCTATTAAAGTGCAGGCTTGGAGAACAAAGTAATAAAAGTGTTCAGCATATGGAATGCTCTTCTAATGAGTCAGCATCAAACAAGAAGTTAAGAAACCACTAACACACCTTAGATATAAAAGGTAATGGAGCAGAGCTGTATCTCAAGAACAGTCCTTTGGGAGACCAGTACAGATGAGATCAGCAACAGAAACAAAAAGAAACCTGCACTACAACAAAGAAACAATAGTCTATAACTAGGGAATAAAAGTTTAGATTATAAAACAAAATTAGAAAAGAAAAAGTAAATGCTTAGTTTCTACTGCTGTAATAAACACTGTAAATGGAGGCTGCTTGTTTATTTCTGGCTAATATGTTTTGATCAAGCAAAACCCCCTGAATCAATGGCCCAGATGGTCCAACATCTATGACTGTTTCAGAACTGCTGGCTGAGATGGACCTACCAAACAGGTTACCCCAGAAAAGGCCTGATTAACAGTGCCCCAATCAGCAGGAAGCAGTCTAGAGAACAATGCCCAAATCCCCTAAATGATTGTTTATAAATGCTTGTTTACATTTAAAGGGGGCTATGATATAAAGATGAATACTTTATATTGGTATGGATCTTGGTCTACTGATACAAATTTAAGGTCAATTTTGTTATATGTATATTTCTGCTCTTGGTTTAGGTATTGTGTTTGTACAATTCATTTAAAAAATTCTTTGTTTATTAAGAAATACATGTTAACAATCTATAACAGTCAAGCTTGCAGTCATGTTAGTTAGGTTTTCTAGATGTACAAAGATATATTTCAGATGGATAGGTATTCTTTAAAAAAAAAAAGATTTATTGATTAATTATGTCTACAGTGTTTTACCTGCATGTATACTGCAGGCCAGAAGAGGGCACCAGATCTCATTGCAGATGGCTGTGAGCCACCATGTGGTTGCTGAGAATTGAACTCAGGACCTCTGGAAGAGCAGCCTGTGCTCTTAACCTCTGAGTCAGTTCTCCAGTCCCTGGATAGGTATTTTTTTAAACCTTTCAAAGACCTACAGAAAATGGCATTTTAAAAGATTTTAAAAATTTAGAATTTTTCATGACAATGAGACACATCTGCTCCTGGCAGCACCAATCTACTTCAAGAGGATGATATGCATCGAAGAGGCTCCTTATGAAATTTGTAAGCCATTTGGGGGAAAAAAAAAAAAAAAAAAAAAAAAAAAAAAAAAAAAAAAAAAAAAAAAAAAAGCTCATCTGGACTGCTTGACGGTATGCTGTGTAAACTGAACATGCAGGACCCACTGAGAAATGACTGCTGAACTTGTCTAAAGGTGAGACCGCCCTTCAGGGTTCCTGCTTCATGAAAGAGTCTGCCAGACATTCTGCAAGACACAGAAAAAAAGTAAGTGACAAACTGCCAATATAGGCAGAACTGTCTTTGAAGTTTCCTGCTTCATGGAAAAATCTTCCAGATACTATGGACCTGTAGGCTGAAAATGGATGCCCCAACGTTACAGAAGAACTTTGGGTGACTGTCCAGGCAACGAGATGTCTCAATTCAAGAGGTTTGGCAGTTGCTTGCAATGCACTTCCTGTTTACTTATATACTATTATATCCTTCTGGAGTCTTTGATGGAATTGAAGAAAGATAGTTACAATTATAAAAGATTGATTAGATTTAAAACTTTATCATCTATCTTATCTTTATGAGTCTATAAAGTATTTTCCTTAATTTGCCAAATGTAAATGGACTAAATATTGTAACTTCTTACCTGATAATTGTTTTGTTGTATGTAATCTTGCTATGTTAAAGTTAAAACCTTCCTTTTTATTTAGACAGAAAAGTGGAGGTGATGTGGGATTCTACTCTATATGCTGTGAATATGTTTTATTACCATCAATTAATAAAGAAACTGCTTTGGGCCTATAGCATGGCACAATATAGCCAGGTAGGAAATCGGATATAGAGAGAGAATAGGCAGAGTCAGGGAAATACCATGTAGCTGCCAAAGGAGACAGACACCTCAGAACCTTACGGGTAAACCAGGAGCCTCATGGTAAAATATAAAATAATAGAAATGAGTTAATTTAAGATGTAAGAGTTAGTTGATAAGAAGCCTGTGCTAATAGGTCAAACAATGTTGCAATTAATATAGTTTCTATGTGATTATTTCCAGTCTGGGCAGCTGGGAAATAAACCAGCAGCCTCCAACTACACCACTGCCTTTCAAGGTAGGTCTTTACCATCTGCTGCTGACTCTCCTTCGTGCTAGCTTGCCTTTATTTATTTGGCTTACAGGTTACAGTTCGCCATCAGAAGAAGCCAAAGAAAGAAAGAACTTAAAACAGGAACCTGGAGGCAAGAACTGGAGCAGATACCATAGAAAAATGATGCTTACTAGCTTACTCTAACTAGCTTGCTCAGCCTCCTTTCTTACACACACCAGAACCACCTGCTCAGGTGCAGCACCACACATAGCAAGCCCACCCACATCAACCATTAGTCAAGAGAGTCCCTACAGTCATGCCCACAGGCCAACAAAAACATCTCAAATGATATTCGCCATCACTTCCAGATGGTCCTGGCTTATATCAAGCTGGCAAAATTTTGCCAGCACAGTTCATATCCAAGGGGATAGCAGAATGCTAAAGTGAGTTACAATACATAAAAGATTTGCTGTCTAGCCCTTTGAATAAAAAGCTTGATAACTACTGTTCTAAAGCACACTAAAGAAGATTTCAAAATCGGTGAACCAGTACAATGAAGAGTCTGGATGCTACATAGTGTGAGGCCCAGAATGATTCATTACTCTCTACTCTGTCCTTCGAGAGCAAAGCTAGTTCCTGACCATCACTCTACCTAATGCTAATTTTCTTATAAAAGTATACTGTTACTCATTAGAAATCACTTCTCTCCAGTACTACAAACATCAATTCTACAGTCTCCTTTGAGCAATTAATTACCACAAGGCCATCTTTTTTCTTTCTTTTTAATTTGTTTTATGATTTATTCATTTTATGAGTGAGTGAACCATCATGTGCATGTTGTGAACCAAAACCAGGTCTTCTGCAAAGAATAAGAAGTGCTCTTAATAGCAGAAGATATCCTCAGCCTCATTTATCCTTTTTAAACAACAAATCTGAAAGCATAATCTAACTAAGGTCTGTTGTTTAAACAAAGAAACAAAAAACTGGTTAAATTGTTAACTGAAATCTGAAACAGTAAAAAGCTCTCAAGAAAAACTGTCTGATAGTTCATTCTCTCAATCTTCAAAATCATAGACTAGTACACAGACTCCCAGAATATTGCATAAAGACTTGACTTGGTACTTCTCCTGGGGAGAGAAAAGCACAACCAAATAATTGGGGGATGGGGGTGTGCTGCAACAGATGTGCATAGAATTACATAAAATTTTGTCTTGAGTTTTTAAAGATATCGCAGTCTTAGAAGAGAGCCACTTACCCCCAATACAGAAATGTTGACTTATTTAACCTGGTTTCTAGCAGATGTCACTACATATGTAGACAGCAACAACAAAAAAGACCCACTGACATAGAGAAAGCAAACTTTATAATGTAGATTTGATACCATAGGATTAGAATCAAATGCTAGGTCAATAAGCTCCAGGCTGGTAAACAATCAGTCTAACCACAGAAGCTAGAACATTGGAGTTAAGAGCTGGAAGACTTGTACTGGAACCCTGCCCCTAATGTGAGATTGATGACAGAGACAATACTAAAATATTC
Organism: Arvicola amphibius; assembly: GCF_903992535.2. NCBI lineage: Eukaryota > Metazoa > Chordata > Mammalia > Rodentia > Cricetidae > Arvicola > Arvicola amphibius. The sequence goes on along the minus strand of NC_052058.2, from coordinate 109,734,870 downwards.
CTCTGTGGAGTGGAGGAAACGGAACTGTTTATCTATAGTATTTGTCAGTTTCTGATATATAGTAAGCATTCTACATTCAAGCAGATATAGGTTATGGTTACTACAGAAAAAGAATACATTATAGGAGACTAGCCTAGCCCATGTCAGAAATTGTTAACACTAAATATTCATTAGACCAGGTTCTGTCACTGGCATTTCGAATGTGGTGATTCAAACTGGCAAGTAGGCAAGCTAGCACGAAGAAGAGTCAGCAGCAGATGGTAAAGACCTACCTTGGAATGCAGTCATTAGTTAAGACTGGACCAAGGCACCTCTGAGCTTTCCTGTTACATCAATGGAAAACACTTGCTCAAGCACACTCACTCTGTAGGCCTCAGTCATACTTTCTAATAGACTGTGCTCTCATCATTACTTTATTATGAACACATTCTTAACTGCACGTTATTTTATTGTGCAATGCTTACAAAGCTACAAAAATGGGGATAGTCCCTTTTTTCAAACGAAGAAAAAGGAAAAGAAATTTTAAAAACACTTTGCTCCAGTAACTGCCTCAGTGGGAAAGGTTGCTTGATGCCAAGCCTGAAAACTTGAGTTCAATTCCAAAACTCACATGATAGAGAAGTAGAAAACCATCTAAAAGTTACCCTCCTCCCTACCCCCGCCACACACAGACACACAGGCCAGTTTTATGTTAATTTTTAAAACTTCCATTGGGATTGAACTGTTTAAAACTTCCAGTGTAAATTCAGTCTGAAAGTGAAAGAGAATCAGTAGTTTAAATCAGTGGCTTCTCCTATGTGCAGGGAGGCAGATACTCTGAGAAAATTAGAAAAATGCATTGATTAGAAGGTGAGAAGAAGAAAAAAAAGCAAGGAATAAAAGTGATAATTTAGTGAGAAAAGAGTATTTTCCAAAGGAATAGTTGGTACCATCTCAAACTTCTGAGAAATCATTTATCCTAAAAGAACATCAGCAACAAAACCAACTGCTTCATAACTACGTCCACAGAGCACAAATTAGTTTTGCTCTGGAACCAAAAAAATCATCATCAGAAATTGAGTAAGTCATGTCTGAGAAAGTATTCTTTTCCAGAAGCCTTTAGGCTCAAGCACTTTGAAAGACAGGCACCTCTCCAACTCTAGAAATAAAACTTAGTCAGTACAGTACACTCCCCTGCAGCTCGGCTGCTTTTTCTGCAACATGCTCAGGGAAGGGATAGCTGAAAGAGGTCTATGAGTCAACATTCCTGATTAGAAAAACATATGCTTAGATTTGTAAAAACATCTCCTTGGTTATAGGAATTCAGTTGACTATATCCAGACTGGAAAAAGAAAATTTATTTTTATGAGTTCTTTATTTAGACAGAGAAAAATGCCTCACTTACTAATTAATAAGTAGGGTGCTCATCAATTAGCGGAGTAGTTATTAGAGACAGAAAACAAAAATGGTACTAATCCAAATCATCTATGCTGCTCCACTAGGTCTACCTCCTTACCCACTGACTCTCAGGCTTTCGGCAACAGTTTCTGCCATTATTAAGCAGTCATTTCAGTAAACAGTGTGATCTACTGAAAAGACTAACATCTTTAGCCACTCCAAAGTTCCTGCTACCATCAGAAACCAACTCAGAGAAACGTAGCCACAGCATCGTGCTGTCCAAACAGCATTCCACAACGCTCAGCTATAAACTTGAAATATTTGTCTAAGCAAAACATTCAAAGACACAGCAAGAGAGCTATCACAATGAGAGCAGGAAACGGTATATCCTTTTTGTAGTTTGGCAGTCATGAGCAAGTCATCTCTTCATAGAAGAAATGCAAAGCCAAAAGACAAATATGGTGGGAACTTTTCATGAGGTTGGTGGTAATTATTAATATACTTGTACTTTTAACACTACATGGAAGTAAGCACTACACAGTACAGTAGAATTTCCACAGACCACGCAGGCACAATGATCACAGCTAGCTTCTGTTTCTGCTCCCACTGAAAGTGCACGAACATGTCTTTTTACTTTTTGTAAGTAAAAACTAGGTATCCGCACAAAATTTATTTCCAAGCAAATGCAGTCATCCCACAAAATTCAAAAGAACTACAAACCAAGCAGTAATTATTCAGCATTTACCAGGGCAACAATGAAAGCATGCCTGTCTTTGCTTGCTTGGGGATCTGCTGAAAAGAACCACTCAGAGCTCCAGGCCTGTACATCCAAGCTCCTGCCAGGTTTCTTGCCAACTCAACTCAACACTCTGTAACAAAGCCAGTTTTCCTCCTTGCACAATACACTGTGCCCCGCTTCTGCAGTAGTAATGAATGCACTGCTGGACCAAAAAACCTGCAAAGTCTAGATCACTTTTTTACTTAGTCCCTCACTTTTTATATCCAGCGAATCACTTCTTTCACAATTTTCCCCTAAGTCTTGCATCCAATCCTTCCACTCTTCAAGACCCAGCCCCAGGTACTTGACCTTGGTTTCCCCATGTCCTACTTTGCAATAGTCACCTAGCTCCTTTTCCTGGCTCTGGTCTCCTTCCACTATCAGGAGTTACTACAAGTATATTTACTTAGAAGTCTGTGGCTGCGTCTAGTTCATTTTTAATCTTTGTAGCTATAAAAAATAATAAATAGCTTTCTGAGGGTTGTGGCTCATGTACTGATACAGATTACAGGGCTTTACAGATGCCCAAAAGTTAATTCTTTTGGCACTAAGTTTTACTTCAATACTTGAGAATGTCATATAACTTATCCTGCCTTATGACAAACTAAATAAATACTGAATATTCTTTTCTTAATGACCTCAGATTATCACTGCAAAAATACATAGGAAAGTAATAAATTATATTCATAAAAATGTTCAGAGAAATGACAGGGGTCCCGGCTGGCTAGTTTCCATTTCATGGGTGCTACTTCTGATACACCTGAAGAATCGACGCATCTACAGATTCTCTCACGGTTACCTAGAGGCCTTTTCTGCTGGCCTCTAGGATTAAAGTTATTCTTGGAAGTGATAAGATTATCTCAAAACCAAACATCAAATGCATTAGTTAATTTTTCGTTGTTGTGATAAAAGCAACCTAGGATGGAGGTTTATCTTGGCTCACGATTTACAGACATCATGGCAGGGAAATCATGCAGCAGGAGCAAGGCAGCGAGTTGTACTGCATCCACAGTCAGGAAACAGAGAAAGGTGAATGCTGCAACTCAACCCCCTTTCTCCTTTCACTTGGCCAAGACCCCAGCCCTTGAAAGCAGGCTTGTCAATATTTAGGGTGGCCCTTCCTTCCTCAACTTAATCTAAAATAACCCCCATAGACTGCCCAGGGTAGTCTCAAATTTTACATCCTATCAAAGTTGACAATATCACACTGAAAAAATGTGCCTTTATTTACGTTCATATTTATAAAGTCTGCCCTTTAAAAAGTCTTTTTATGCAATCTAAATTTTCTGTTACTCCTGCTACTGTTTCATCACCTTTTTTAATTCATGAACTCATCAGCCTCATCGAGAATTTTTTAATTATCTGGTAGATACGTACTTTCAAACAGGACTTTAAACATAATAAACAATATATGGAGCCCATTAAAGCTGTTGCTATAGAAAATAACAAAGGTTTATACCACTTATTTTTCTTGTATTTATGTGTGCGAGTGCACATATAGAATAGATATAAACCTGGCCTTTCAATTGCAGTCTTAGCCCATTTACCTTCATTAGACAGAACTAAAGAACTACAACAGAATTTTGTAGGATAAAGAAACAAAGCCAGGCAAACCAAGAACTTCAAACAAAGGCTTTGGAAGCTACAGACTGAAATCTGGGAGTGTAGACAGCCTGGTGCTGTGTAAAACCCTGAGGAAGGACAGAGGCAGTTCAGCCCCGCCTTCTGCTGCTGGGCTGGACTACTGTACCACTCATACCATCAGGGCACAGGAAGACCAGGGCTCTGCACACCACCTCCCAAAAACTCTCAAAACAGACTAGAAAATCTTTTAACAAGTTTTTTTTTAACCCAGGATGTATTTGGTTCTTCAAAAACAAAAATATTGTTTTTACTTTCTTTCAACTTGATATCATGTGATTGATACAGCTCTACATATGCACATAAAGCCATCTGAAATTTTTAATGACATAATTCTACAGTTCTCTCAATGCCTCTAGCCACGTGGAAACATTTACCTCTATGGTTGGTTTCCATGAAAACAAAAGTTCATACACGCACGCACGCACACACACACACACACACACACACACACACACTTTTCCTTCCCAGTTAAGAGGAAAAACACTCCACAGCAGACATCAGTCTTACTTTATTGTTCATTATGGTCTCCCACTTCCCCATAGGTACCATTTCACATGGGTAACAGTTTGGCTCTCTCTGTCTGGTTCTCTGCCTTGACACAAACCCTTGATGTGGCTTTGTTTAATTTAGCTTTATGGGCTTCCCCTGCCACAATATCAACATCTCCAATATTGGAAAATAAAATAAACTGCCTCACTAGTAGGTTAGAGCCGGTTTTTCACTGTTCCATTATTTGCTTACACCAAGATAGAAGGGCAGGTAGAACTGGTTCCTGTCACAGAAAACAATGGGGGGATTACATAAATGCATAAAAATACATATACAAATAAGATAAAAGAAATTGTGCATACAATTATACACGTCAACAAGGGGAAATATATGAAATTTTAAATATACAAGTGATTTTAATAGACTATAATTTTTCTGAAGATTAAAAGCAGTCTATGAGCACATACAGTAAGTAACTAAAGACAAATGAGACAGGTAGATAACAGTGGCTGTAAGATTTTCCAGATATTTCTACTTCCTACAGTCTACATAGATAAATAAATTAGCTACATTTAAAAAAAAAAAAAACAAGGAGCAATCTAATCTCAAAAAAAAAAAACAAATAAGAACAGAGGGGCATCCTTTTGAATTAAAATACAGTTTTCCATCCACTATAAAAAAACAAACGCCATGCCTTAGCAAGCATTTGGGTTTCTATACATGTAAAACAAGTAGGTGGGGTGTCTCTTTAATCCCACTTGGGAGGTAGAATTCCAGGCCAGTTTAGTCTATACAGTAAGCTCCAGGCCAGACCCTATCTTTAAATAAGAAGGGAGAGAGGGACCTGGTTTACAGGAAAAAATTAGAGAGCAACTCTGGGATGCTACAGCACAGACCTTTCAATGGGTGATTCTGGTAGAACCTCAGAAGATTAGGATGCCACTGAAGGCCAGGCTGATGAGGTTCTGCTTGTGAAGAAAGATGCTTCTGAGGACTGACCTAGAAGCTGAGCATATAATCCTCTGGTAAGAAACTGTTCATATTATACCCATGGAAACTTGTGGGAAGCTGACATCACTCATCTAGCTGAGAAAATGTTAAGTCACTGAAACATTAAGATTGGCACTGACATTAAGCACTAAGAAATGACCACTGCTAACTATTTTCACTTAAGTTTAAAATGAGAATTGGGTGCAAAAAGCAAATCTAAACTATTTTCACTTAAGTTTAAAATGAGAATTGGGTGCAAAAAGCAAATCTAAAAGTAAGAAGGCTGTGTAAAGTTGGAACTGTAGAACACATGGCTTCTGAAGAGATTAGTGCCATTCAAAGTAAGTCAAAAGCTGAGGATGAACCTGATGGTTAAGCTAGTACACAAAAAGGCTCAGTATTCAGTCCTGATGTAGGCCAATACCAAAACAAAACAACCAAAAGACACCTGTCCTCCAAAATACTCACTGAAGATATGACTGTCTGGGTCATTATAGTTAGACACTGTTTCAAAATAATAAATAACAAAGTTAAGAGCTCTGCATGGGACAAATGTGTGATGAGGGTCTCTCAGGAATTACCCATCTTAGGTTCTGGGTTATGACGGAAATACACTTCCTTAAAAACAAATAGATCTAGAGTACACCGCACACACAAGGGTACCTAGGAAATAGTTCGGGATGCATCTCTTGAGCCCACCTAGGAACTCAGATACCACTGCTACCATGGCCCATAGGACCCACCTATATCACTGGCATCATGTTGTCATCCCCATCACATAGGTTTGCCAAGCATGACAAAGAGAAAAGTTGTGGGGTCGTGGAGACTTGTAAGATTTCAAGGGAGGAATTGAAAAGATAGCTCAGCAGATAAGAAAACTGGTTGCTCTTATAGATAACCCAGGCTTAATTCTCAGCACTTACATGGCAGTTCACAACCATCTGTAACTCCAGTTCCAGGGGATCCTATGCCTTCTTCTAGCCTCCTTGGATTCCAGGCACATGCAGGGTATACTAACACATATGCAGTCAAAACACCTGCATAAGCACATGCGCACACATGCACACACAAATGCACACACAGGGGGACAGAGGGAGAGGGAGAGGGAGGGAGGGAGGGAGGGAGGAAGAGAGAGAGAGAGAGAGAGAGAGAGAGAGAGAGAGAGAGAGAGAGAGAGAGAGAGAGAGAGAGACTGCTCTTACGTGTCCCGGCCACCTAGACCCGAATAATCACACAGAAACTATATTAACTACAACACTGTTTGGCCAATGACTCAGGTGTATTTCTAGCTAGCTCTTGCATCTTGAATTAACACATTTCTATTAGTCTATGTATCATCATGAAGCGGTGGTCTACCAGTAAGTTTCCAGTGCCTTTCTCCTTAGGCAGTTATAAGGCATCTCCCTGACTCTGCCTACTCTGTCTCTATAACTCTGTTCAGATTTCCCATCTGAATATATTCTGCCCTGCCATAGGCCTAAGTAGTTCTTTATTAACCAATGGTAATAAAACATATTCATAGCATACATAGGGAAATCCCACATCATCTCCCCTTTTCAGGAAGTGCATTGTAAGTAACTGCCAAAACTCTAGAATTGACAGAGATATCTCGATGCCTGGACAGTCACCCAAAGTTCTTAAATAACGTTGGGGCATCCATCTGCAACCTACAGGCCCATAGTATCTGGTATACTTTTCCATAAAGCAAGAAATTTCAAAGACTGTTTTGCCTCTTTGGGCAGTTTGTCAGTCACTCTCTTCGGTGTCCTGCAGAATGTCTGGCTGTTTCCTTTGTGAAGCAGGAACCCTAAAAGGAACCCTAAAGGATCATCCCATCTTTTCGAAAGTTTAGCAGTCACTTTTCTGTGGGTCCTGCATGTTCAGTTCATACAGCACACCAGCAAGCAGTCCAGGCAAGAGCACTTTCTTGCCCAAATGGCTAGCAAAGTTCATAAGGAGCCTCTTCAATGTCAATCAACCTTTGAAATAGACTGTCTGTGTTACCAGAAACAGACATGTCTCAATGTCGAGAAAAGTCTAAATTCCAGAACATTTTAAATGCCATATTCTGTAGGTCTTCGAAAGGTTTGAAGAATACCTATCCATCTGAAATATATCTCAATATACCTAGAAAATCTAACATGACTACAGTTTAACTATTATAGATGACTATTAATCTATATTTCTTAACTATACATTACATTTTTAAATGCGCTGCATAAACATACCTTAAACAAGAGCAGAAATACATATATGTACTGTAACAAAATTGACAAATTTGTATCAACAGACCAAGATCCATACCAATGTAAAGTATTCACTTCTATATCATATTCCCCTTATTTTTTAAGAATTTGACTATAACCATTAACTATTTATAATCAACCCACTTTAAATGAAAACATATTTATAAACAATATTTGGAAATTTGGGTGTAGTTTTTTAGACTACTTCCTGCTGACTGGGGGCACTGTTCATTAGGTCTTTCATGAGATATCTTGTGTGGTTGGTCCATCTCAGCCAGTAGTCCTGAAGCTGTCATGGATGTTGGACCACTTGGGCCATTGCTTCAGGGGGTCTGCTTTGATCAAACCATATTGACCAGTAAGGAATCCACAGCTTTCTACCCCCTGTGGAAACAAAAGCAGAACCTTTTTTCCAAAGTAACATGCCCTTAGACTTAACTTGAAGTTGACATTCCTTCAAAATATATGATGGTTTAGTATAAATAATCCAGATTCTCTATGTATTTTTCCATCTTTATGTGGCTTTTTTAATACTTATTTTATTATCTCTACTCCTTTAATGTACGACTATCTGTACTCTTCTCTCTCTCTTAAGTCCTTGTACACTTATCCAAAACTGGGACTCATTCAGAGGTCTTTTTCATCTGAATCTGTCTTACTGTGTATCTGTAATCATTTGCTAAGCAGAAGAGTTTCTAAAATGCTAAGCAGGCATGGCTAGGACCAACGCTGCAGCTTTTCCTGTTGACTCTGCCCCATCCAACATGACAGAGGCATGTTCACTGCCCTGCAAGCCATGTTCACTGTCCCAGCTCCAGCCATGTAGCAGGTCTATGTCACCATTAAGCAAATAGTAGTGTGCTGCTCACAAACCCCATTCAAGTGCCCCAAAAAAGGACCTCCAAAAGATCCAAAGCCATTTGTGCCACCAGCATAAACCAGGAAGCTGTCTCCTAAAGGAGCCTTACAGTGCTTGCTGCTAAGTCAGGAAGACTTCTCTTAAATGAGCTGCACCTCTGCTTGCCATCAACAAACAAAACCTATCTGAAAAAAAAAATGCAGCTACCAAGAAGTCGCTCTCTGCTCCTGTTTTTGTGGGTCTAGAAGACCTCTTTTGGTTTTTAAAAAGCTTTTATAGGTCTTATGTGAATCCATGCCAGACAGTGGGTACCATTATGTAAACGGAGACTGCTCTTACATTTTCCAGCCACCCAACCCGAATAATTACACAGAAACTATATTAATTACAACACTGTTTGGCCAATGACTCAGGTGTATTTCTAGCTAGTTCTTACATCTTAAATTAAGCCACTTCTATTATTCTATGTATCACTTCAAGGCTGTGGCCTACCTGTAACGTTCTGGCACCTTTCTCCTTTGGCAGCTACATGGTGTCTCCCTGACTCCACCTACTCTTTCTATATATCTCTGCTTAGATTTCCCACCTGGCTACATTCTGCCCTACCATAGGCCAAAACAGTTTCTTTATCAACCAATGATAATAAAACATATTTACAGCATACAAAGGGGAATCCCACAAGACAGACACATACAGGAAAGGTCTAGGAGGCTAGGCAATAGATAGCCAAGTCAAGATCTCAGGAGGCAAAGTATAAATGAACAGTGTATGAAGCTGAGAGGGTGAAAACTATACAAAAGACCCTGGGATGTTGGTGATGCCAGGAAGTAGACAGCAACCAACAAGAGCTATAAGCAGCAAATGTAGCTGAGTCTAGCAGAGAGGACAAGTTGCTACAAACAGCAAGGCCACTGAGGTGAGCTACCTGAACAAGTGCAGCTCATACTATGCCACTTTGCACTCTGGTTACCAGACACTGAGCTTTTACACAATGTCATATAATACAATATTGTCTTCCTAGGTTTGGGTCTTGCTTTAGCCCAACCCTTCCTTGTATTCTCCTATTCTGCCCTTTTGGGATAAAAATGTTTACCCTCTGCTGCTATGTATTGGAAGTCTACAAGTTGCTTTTTATTTTAACAAGAACTTAGGGTAAAGAACCTGCCTTGAGTTTCACAGTTTCACAGGAGCCTGTGGATTTTGACTGTCAAACTATGTTGTTAATTGTTAGTGGTAGGTATTAGAAATGAACTATATGTATTTTGCATTGAGACGGCATAGCCTTGTAGACTGTCCTGGCATGAATATGAAATGCTGCTACAGGCTACCTGTGTTGAACACTTGATAACCAGTTCCTACACGGAAGCTTTGTGGGAGGACACAGCTGGACAAGGGAATCACTGCTCAGAGGTCTAGGAGAGATCCCATCCCTAGCCTCTTTCTTTCCTGCCCGCTTTCTAGCCATCATGATGTGAACTGCTCTGCTCCATCATGCCCTCCTGAACTTGATGGACTAAAGAAACCAATAGTGAGAACAGATCCTCCCATCCTAAGCTGTTCTTTCAGGTTACTTTCATCACAGTGATAAGAATAACTACTATACTAAAACACAGTTTAGAGTTCTATAACAACCAATGCAAAGGAAGGAACTTAAAAACAAAAAGGGCATCTTGTTAATCCCCGGGAGATCACAGCCTCAAACAAACAGAAACATTACTGGAGGTTTTATCAGCAATTGACAAAACATGAAGATCTGCACTGCTTAGGACAGAGATGAGACAATAAGGTCTGATAAGGCTACAAGTGTTCTCTGAAGCATGGCAACTTACTCCCACCAGAAAAACGCTGTCCTAACCTCCTTTTAAGCAACCAGCAAACAAACCAAATACTTACAACACCTTGGGCAAAAGACAGCACTGAAGTTCACAGGACTATGAGGTCTTTCACTTGTATATATGGTATGTTTCTATTTCTCTTGCTGAATGGGACTCAAACCAACATATAATGCTAATTATACCTTTCATATTAAATTTTATATAGAACAGTAAAATAGGAAAACAAGTTTCTTGTTTTTTTGCTTTTCAAGACTGGAGAGATGGCTCAGTGCTTAAGAGCACTCACTGCTCTTCCAAAGGTTCTGAGCTCAATTCCCAGCACCCACATGGCAGCTTACAACTGTCTAATGCCCTCTTCTGGTATGCAGATATACATGCAGATAAATTACCCATATACATAAAATACATAAATAAAAGCTTTAAAAAGTATTAAATGGAATACTTTGGAGAAAGATCAACAAAGTAGATCAATTAATAAACAATGAAATAGTTTGGGGGAGAAACTATAATGGAGCAAGGGCTGACAAAAGTCTATTACCTCATTCTTAAATAAATTACAATTCCATTCCTGGCCCTCTGAATGTTACACTAGAGAACACTGCTCTGTTCAGAATGATAGTTTAGAGGCAACTCTCCTGGCTCTCTGTATAGTCTACAATGAGGAAATATAAAAAAGTATCTCTATTAAATTTTAAGTTGCATTACTTAGTTTTTAACTTAACCGATAAAAGTCCAGTTCTATTCATGTTCATTGAGGTTTTACATGAAAGAAGATCAAAATGAACCATGCCAAGGCATAGAGACAAATGTCAACAGTTGCTTGACAAGTGTCAGCTTTCAAAGAGATAGTTCCTTAGCAGAAAATAACTGAATGATAGGGCAACCAGGGCCCATTATCCAAATTATTTGCAACAAGTATGGCTACAATTAATGGCAATTATTTATGGACAATCTTCAAGTGGGGATACAGGAAAAGCAGAACAGTTTTCATACATCTGTTTGTAAACAGCTTTCTTAAATTATAGATGACAATTTTTCTAAAGAGTTAGATGCTCAAACAGAAAGTCTAGTACACCTCTCTCCCCCAAAAGGTACTAGTAAAATGTAACGAAAACAGGTTAATAATAACATACCCAAGGGTCACAGAGCTAGAAAATAATATAACCAAGATACTCTGAGTCCATGGACTTAAGTTTTAACTAAAAAAAATAGGGGTGGTAAGGATCATAATTTTAAATACCATGATGGTCGTATAAAAAAAAAAAAACAAACACAGTAAGATTCACAGTTCAGGGAAGAAAGCTCAAGAAATGAGAAGCATTAGATTAATTAGTCTACTTGGGAAAATACAATAAACATAATGTAAGCTTTTAAGTCTATGTCACTTTAGATGGGGACAGATACTTTACATGCTCACTCTCCCCTATAGACATTTTATCCACAGATATCTATATTAAGAAATGGAATACTTTAGGGCTACAGTGCTTGCTGAACAATCGTAAGGACCAGAGTTCAGATCCCAGCACCCACATAACAAGCTAGGCATTCCATATGCCCTGGAGCCCAACTCCAAGGGGATAAGAGTCAGGAAGATCCCTGGGGTTTGCTGGCTTCTAGCCTTGCAGAGAAAATGTGAGCCCCGGGTCAGGGAGAAGCCCTGCCACAAAGCAGTAAGTGGGAAGTGATGAAGGAAGACACCCAAAGTCCTCTTCTAGCCAGTACACATCACCACACACTCTGTTCTCCCACACACACACACACACACATGCAGGAATGAATTAATGAAACAGAATGCTTCTCCTGCAGAAATATATTTTTTAATTATTTCAGGCATTTGTGTACAAGAATGGCTAAAAAATTTGGAGAACACAAATGGCTATTGTTAATCAGTTTATGAATAACAAGAAACAAGAACTAAGGGAGCCTGAGCTAAATAGGGCTAAGACAGACAAAGAACTTGATGAAATACATTTACGAAGCATGCACATCCCTATATCTGCCTGTTATTATTGCTACCTAGAAATTATTATAGATACTGATACACTTGTCTATGACAGAAGATGTACAAAAACACAATTCAGCTCAAGGCCTGACTCACCTAGTGTGCTTCTCCTTTGCGGTTATACCAAAGGATGGCACGGTTTCTTCACTGCCAAAAAAGAACTACCAGGCAACATCATCTTTTCTTATGTGAGCTCCAAATCCAATATGAAAGGTAATGATCTAAGAAAAAAAAATAGAGAAACAGCCCAACAGGCTGTGGACAGCTGAGGGAGAGGGCCTCTGGCATTCGGAAAAGCAGGGTGGTTCACTGTGTGGCAGGTCATACCATGGACCCCAGGCTGCTCAAGTACCACCACACAGGCAGAAAACCACCTTTAAATTTTATATTAACCTCTTCCCACTTGTGAGAAAGCTTTGTGGTTTTTGTTGGTTTTACCTGTGTTCGTTTGTTATCCACACACACACATCAATACTGCAGTCATTTTCCTTTCCCAGTCAGATAGTACTAATGTGTAAGCAGTATTAAAATTCACAGTCGAGTTACGTCAGTCTTACTCAACACTGTCACACCATGTGGCTATATACAGGCAAGCACAATATGGAAAGAAACCAGCATTATTTTCTCTATTTCAGTCCCAGTGTGCAGCTGCTGTAACAAAGAGCAACTGCTACTCCCCCTGTAAACAGTATTCTCTCTTCCCCTGAGAATAAATACAATTTGCAAATTATAAATAATTAAATGTTGTAAACAGCATTTAAAGCAACAGAACAGAGGAACACAGTAGGAATCTTAACACTGCTTCCAATTTTCCACAAATGCCCTCCCCACTCCCCCCCATCCTCTGTCCCCTGTGATTATTTCACTGAGTCTTCAAGCGTTCTTTCTCTGCTGAGGGTGACATCACCGTTGGCAGCCCTGCACTGTAATTGTTCTAGGAGCACATCACATCGCAGAGCTGCTATCACATGCATCCTCAGCTCCCTCTCCACCATCCAAACACTGTGTTTAGTGAGCAGTATAAACAACACATCAATTAGACTCTTTTAAAACTGAGAGTCAAACAGAAAAGCACACCAATTATCTGGCTTTCTATGTTTAACAACAACACAACCTTGGAGCTCTAATTTGTCTTTTTAAAAGTTGAAAATAATGAGTTTTTCAAATTATTCTCCTTTTTTCTATATTTACTATGTTAATCTTTTTTCCATAAATATCGATATATCCTGACTCATTACTCCCTAAAAAGACCACATCAATTTCTCAATTATATCAACTCCGTCAAAAAAAAAAATCACTAAATGTAAAACAGGGTCCTAACTCTGCAGAAAAGAGAGTGAAAAGATTCTAAGACCCAGTGAGGATGAAAAACACCAAGGACACAAGGTCTTCTAGACACAACAGACCTGACACATACGAACTCACAGAGACTGTTAGCAGGATATACAGGGCCAGCACAGGTCTAAGCCAGATGAGGTACCAGCATTAACCTAGAAGCTATCTCCAACTGATAACCACTTACAAAAGAAAAATTAGTTTTCTGCAACATAGTGTCACCGAGTATATAAACCACACTTCAGAGCAGGCCTTATGACCAGCAGCAGACAGAAAAAAACAAAAGAACTCAATGGTATTTTTGAAGAAATTTTGTCTCACAATGCTTTGTCTGGGCATTGTTTATACCTTACAAGCTTTTGCTTTTATGTTAGGATTTCTGGTTTTATGTTTTTATGGGATTACTGTGTGTGCAAATCTGTGTGTCTCTGCATGAGTGTTTCTTATGCTTTTTCTCTGCCTTTTTTTCTATTTCTTTGTTCTAGTTTATTCTGCTTTGTTTCTATTTTTTAAGGTGCCTATTTGTTTTCTCATGAAAAAAAAGGATGTGGATTTGGGCAAATGTTGAAGTATCTAGGAGTACTGGGGATTAGAAAAACTCTAATCAGAATATATTATATGAAAAAAATCTATTTTCAATTTTAAAAACAGGGCCTAAAAGGTTTGTGTTTTAAATATTCAAAGTAGGGGGCTGTTCTATTGTAATTCACCCTCAGAGAGCCCACTTGTAATAATGAAGCAACAGGAAAGCAGCAAGCTAGGAATGTTAGCACCTGCAGAAGCAGACCATAGCCCACTTTATAAACCAAAGCAGGTTTAACTGATGACAATTCTCATTTCTTCAGCACATGGACAAATTAGCTTTAGCAGTGTGTAATGGTTTGTTCGCACTGTTAATTTGACACAGAATCAGGGAAGAGGAGACCTCAACTGAAGAACTGCCTCAATTAGAGCGACTGTGTCAGTGTCTGTCAGAGGCTGTGGGCTTTCAGCATTGATATGGGGGGCCCAGCCCTCTGAGAAAGCAGCACCATCCCTCAACGGATGGGCCTGAGTTGTATAAGTAAACTAGCTGAGAATGAGCCAGAACACCAGCCAGTAATGAGCCTTCCTCTACAGTTTTGGCCTTGAGTGATGGACTGCTGGCTGGAAAATGTGTGAGCCACATTGCATTTGGTCGTGATGTTTATCACAACCTACAGTAGAGTAAAACAAGCAGTTTCTGAATTGGTGCCACTCATGTAAAGCAAACTGTCCTGCACTGAAATTAACCTAGACCCTAAACTTCTCTTCCATCCAAAGACAAGGACTGAAAATAAGGTCATAAAACCTGCGGGAGACTTACAATACCTAGTACACCAACTTCATTCTAAGAAAGTAACTAATATGGAATCTCCCATTCTTTCTTTCCTATAATTTCTCTGGATGGTCAGAATATTAAACATCTCCTACTCCTCTCTGAAAGGATAATGCTTAACACACATTTTTCACCTTAGGCACTACTAAAATTTTGAGTCAGATAATTCTTTCTTATGGGTTGTAGAATATATCACTGTCTAACACTAACAAAGGACAGAATTAGTCTTCATAGTTCTGACAAGCAAAAGTATCTTCAAATGTAGCCACATGTCTTTGTAAGCAAAACCAGTCCAGATGAGAACCACTGTCTAGAGCTGTCCCACTATCTGCCTCAGCCTAGAAGGAATGGACTCAAAGAAGGGCAGTAACTTCAAAGCTCTCCCCATTGTGTCAAAGGCTGATGTGAACTCAGGCCAGCAGCTGGAGCAGCTCCACTCTAATGAGACTGCTTTGCTCCTGACTAGCAGACTAGATCCCTGCTGTGTCAACCACCTAACTTGCAGGTCCTTGAATGAACCATAAGAACAAAACTGAGAGCAGATGTATTTTCTAATGAAACTATTATTTTCATTATGTAGACTGCCTATAGTCATTCATTTTGCCCAAGATGAATGATGGTTCAATTAAATTAAATCATTAGTTATGATATTCAAAACATGAACTGATAGCTGCTCTAAGGGGAAGAAAAAGAACAAACATGCACCAAGAAGAAAGGAAACCTGGGCATGGGGCATTATCCCTGCAATCCCACTACTAGGAGGCAGAGGCAGGAGGATCCCTATCAATCAAGTATGAGACAAACTTGGTTTACATAGCAGATTTCAGGCCAGTGTCTGCATAAAAATATTCTATTCAAAAGTCAAACCAAAAGAGAGAGAAGGAGGAGGACAGGTGGGTGATGGTGGCTCACACTTTGAAATCCCAACACTGGAGACTCAAGCAGAAGTAAGAAGTAAGGGTTTGAAACAGCCTGTGACTGCATAGTTAGTTCCAGGACAGCCAGAACTATAGAGACAGTAACATTGTTTGTTGTTTTGTTTTGTTTTGTTTAAAGACACCGTTTCTCTGTGAAACAGCTCTCCTGGAACTCACTTTGTAGACCTAACTGGCTTCAAACTCACAAAGATCTGCCTGCCCCTGCCTCCCAAGTGCTGGGATTAAAAGCAAGTGCCACCACTGCCTGGCATGGAGATCCTACATTTAAACGAACAAACAAACAAACAAAAAGACTCAAACAAAAAGCAGAAAAGTTCTTCAAAGTTCAAGTGTGCCCTTCTTAGTGTTCTATCCATGGAAGAGTGTAACACAATTTTCTTATAATAACTCTTACATGTGGTATTTACCTAAAGACCTAAGGATCAAA
This sequence comes from Arvicola amphibius, assembly GCF_903992535.2. Classification (NCBI taxonomy): domain Eukaryota; kingdom Metazoa; phylum Chordata; class Mammalia; order Rodentia; family Cricetidae; genus Arvicola; species Arvicola amphibius. The sequence continues at coordinate 109,718,593 of NC_052058.2, read as the reverse complement.
ATCAATATCCAGTAACTATAGGTGAGACATCTTTTAACTCTGGAGGGAAATATAACTCAGCAAGTTTTGCATGAGTACCATTAACAAATACTATTTACATTGTCTGCAAGAATAACTTTGTACTAATCACTAAACTACTCAATCTCTCATAAACTTCATTAAAATTACTGACATCATCCAGGCAGAAGTGGTGTACACCTTTAATCTCAGCACACGAGACAGAGGCAGGTGGATCTCTGAGTTCAAGGACAGCCTAATCTACAGAGTGAGTTCCAGTGAAACCCTGTCTCAAAACAAAAACAAAAACCCACCACCAATAACAACAAACCAAAAAACAAAACTACAGACACCTGAGAATATCCAAACAATGGTCAGGCTGTGGAGATGGCTCAGGGATTAAAGGGAATTTGATCTCAAGAACGCACATGGTGGAAGAAGAGAATCAACTCTGGTAAATTGTCCTTTGGCCTCCACGTGAGTTTCAAGGAACCCACCCTCCTCCATATGTTTATATGTAACATAAATATGCATTAATATGATTGCTTTGATTATGATTAAATTGATTTAACTCTAGTACAGGCATCAAAGAGTAGATCAATGGAGGAAAAAAGTAGCTCTCTTGCTCAAAAACATATGAGGTTCAAAATCACTACTTGTTTTTTATAAATGTCATCTTCAACAACATTAGAAGTCATTTTTCCTTGTTACTTCCCCAACTCAGAAAAATGTACCTGTAAGCTGCATCTCTGAGACAGATACTTGAATCGATGAATAGGATAAAACTACCTTTGTAAATTCTCTCTTTTGTAAATTCCCTATATTCCCTATATTTATAAAACATAAATTTAATACAGACAACAGAAGTCATATATCTAAATTGATGCAAATAAAATGTGTATATGGTGTCTCTACTGCATCAAGATACTTAGCCACGCTGGAACTAGCGAACACAGCTCCATTTCCAGTGGACCTTTCACAAACTCCACGGCCACACAGCTGCATCCACAGATCCAACCAATTATGGCTCCAAATCACTCAGGGGAAGAAAGGTGGGACTGTTACATCTGCATTGAAGATGGCCACACTAGTTTGTTATGTCATGAGTCCATGACAACTATTTACATTGTACTAGAAAATACTATTTATACACAGGGCTTACCCATCCTCAGATTTTGCTTGAGGAAGGGAGTGTCCTCATTCTAATAACCTGTGGCCAGCAAGGGACAACAATGCTCAAACATTCATAGTAGACACATCACACAGTTCCAGATGACAATCCTGCATGCCAACCTTAATATTCTACCATATTTAAATATCAACATTCAATCAAGTGAAACTAGCACATCTCATTGCTTTGTTCATCAGAATTTCTGTGACTCCAAATGTAAATGATAATGTATAATCTGGGGCTTATGTCTTCCTCCACAGATGTAAACAACAATCACAGGCAAGTGCTCAAATGGGCAAATTCATACAGTTTGTGAAGATCCTCTGAACAGATGGATCCTGGTGGAAGCGAAATAGAAAGAGGAAAAAAAAAAAAAAACATGCTGTTTAAATGTTAGACACAAACCAAACCCTTTAGTGTCTGAAAAGCATGAAACCATAAGTGTGGCTGAACATACACCATTACAATAGGCCTTAGGACAACAGAGACTATTTGGTCACAGCAGAAACAAAAAGAGAATGTGATAACAAGGACAAATCACTGACCCTCCACCACTGCCCCAGGCAATTGTGGGAGCAACAGACTGGCCCTCCCTCTCACTCAACAGTTGGATTCAGAATCCAAGTATCAGAATTCACAACAGAACATTTCTCAAGTATATCCCAAGCTAACTAAAACATGTGACTGTAGGTTCTTTTCAAGCAAACTAAACAAATCAAGCTTAAAATTGGAGCTAAATATTAATAAGAAAACTTTGTCTTAAATCTAGCCAAGTCAAGATCATACATTTACCTACCTCTAGCCATACTGTTTTCATGTGAAAGCAGAAGAAAATCTCAAAATCACACTATAACCTTTAAGGATGCAGTCAAGAACAGACCACAGCAGGTCATCAGAGCAAGAAGGGCCTGATGAAGAACTAGGAGCAAAGTTAATGTTCAGGACACAGCCAGGCTGACACAGCCTTCCCAACAAGCAAGGAAACATGGGATCTGTGCTAACACTGCAAACCTCTAGCTGTCTGCTGCCAGAAGTAGGCTCAGAAAGCAGCTTAGGTAAATGTCCTCATTTGCTTTCATTACTGTGATAAAACACTGACCAAAAGCAATTAGAGGAAGAATGTGTTTATTCAGTTGACAACTTACACTCCATCACAGAGGGAAGACAACGCAGTAACTGAAGCAAAGACTATACTACTTACTGGCTTGCTCCCAATGGCTTCCTTAGCTTACTTTCTTACAAACCCATGCCCACAGGTACAGGCATGACACTCCCCCATAACAGTCATTAATCAACAAAATGCCTCACAGATAGACAGGCTGGTGAAGGTTCCTTCTCAGGTGAGTCTAGTTTATTATGTGAAGTTGACAAAATCTAACCAGTACAGCGAGTGAGACATAAATAACTGGAACATTGGCCCAAACATCGAAATTTTAGTTGTTTAAACTAACATTTATGTTTTCCTTGTTTAAAAAGATTTGACTTTTATTTATGTATGTGTGTGCACACCATGTGTGGATGCCCTTGGAGGTCAGAAGAGGGAGTCAGATCTCATAAAGCTGGATTGCATGCCGACTGTCTCAGAGAGGAGAGGCATGACGACTGCCCGAGGCATCTCCCTCACTCCCAGCATCCTGTTCTGTCTACTCCACCCACCTAAATCCTGCCCTATCAAAAAGCCAAGGCAGTTTCTTTATTAACCAATGAGAGTCCTCCATCAGAGATGTACATCGGTACAGTATCACATGTAGCAAGAAAAGCAAGAAAGAACATCAGGTAATGATGACAGAAAGAAGAAAGTATGGTACAGATGAGTCCTGAAGGAATGTAAAAATCTAATCATTTCTCTAGCTTTAACTGTCGAAGACATTTAGTTTTGTTTAGTTTTTGTGGTGGATAAGTGAATAAAAATGTAATAGACAGTGAAAGTGTAAAATTCAAAGTGAAGCTCTGTTGCTTCAGAAGGGCTGTTCTAAATGTACAGAAGAAGTCCACTGAGATGTGTAGAATTTGGGTCGAGTAGCTATGTTATTCTAGCTGTCTGATATTTTCATTTGCAAGTTCTTTATAATAGTATGATTTTCATTTTAAAAACTATGTGATAAAACAGACACTTTAGGCTAAAATTGCAAATATTCTTAAATGATTTTTCAACCAAGAAAACACTGGGAATCCTTGAACTAATGTTAAAAATCAAAGAGGCAACCTAAAGATAAACTGTTACTGTTCATTTAAATAATACTGTCTCTTTTTAAATCAATGCCTTCCATAAATTATGCATGGTATCCTTACCACAACTACTGCCAAAAACAAATATTTGAAGTGAAATAATAGAAACCATTTCCAAATCCTGCAAGGGTTTTTTTGTTTTGTTTCGTTGTTTTTTTTGGTTTTTTTGTTTTTTTTTGGGGGGGGGGGTTGTTTGTTTGTTTGTTTTTCGAGACAAGGTTTCTCTGTAGCTTTGGTGCCTGTCCTGGAACTAGCTGTTTCTATACCAGGTTAGCCTTTAACTCACAGAGATTTGCCTGTCTCTGCCTCCTCAGTGCTGGGATTAAAGGCATGCACTACCATGTCCCAGTCTCTGCAGCTGTTTTGATGTTCGGCTAAATGAAACAAACTTGACTTTTCATTCTTGCAAAAATTAAATGATCTCTAAACATTATCCTAGATACCACATACTCATACAAAATGACTGAGTTATGCCCAGAATTACATAATTACACGCTGTTAAAAGAGACAGATATTTGCAATCATTTCATTCAACCCTACTATTTTATGAATTAAGAAAATGAGAGCCAGAAGCTTCTGCCATGGAGCTCGTACCAGTAGAATTACAAGAAGAGCCCAAGCTTCTTCACCTCTTGGTCTGGGGCTCTCAACCTGCATCACTGTGCCTTAACTCAACAAGAAACCAACACACACCAGCAACAGTTTAGCAAGTTTTCAATACCTCGTAATTAAAATGAATTTCTTTAAAAGGACGACATTATTATTCAGCCATCTGTTTTAAATAAATGGAAGGAAGTGAAATGACAACATAGCAGATCAAATACAAGACAGACCTTTATGTCTGGACATCAGCTCCAGATACAGGGTATCTGTTTCTACAGTAATTGAATTCTGTACCACATAATGAAAAGACAGATCAATTATTGGGCAATCTAAATGGCAACTGTATGAATTAGTACCTGTTTAGTCACAAGTTAGTTCTGACAAGTCATTTTATTTCAATGAGAATAACTATGAAGATGACAATCATTTCTCCCAACACTTAGGGCAGCCATCATGTGTTACCTTCCACAAGGACACATCAGTAACTGGATAAGCAAGTAGAAAGGTAAAGACATTTGAGAGGACCACTGACCCAAGAGTGTGATGTGCACTGAGGAGACAGTAAAACCAGCCCAGTGAACAGGCGACGAGTAGGAGCAGAGACTAATAAAAAGCCTTTTCTAGGCGGTTAACAATGTTGCCTGAAAAAAAAAGTACATGGTTTGAAGGAAGGAGTAAAACCAAAAATGGCAAAAGAGGACTGAAGCTGAAGTGTAGTAATAAAGGCCTGGGCTTCCTGGCCAGAGACTGAGTTGAAGCAATGACAAAAGAGGAGTCCCTAGGTCTGAGTGAGCTGTTGGAGTGTTTATATCTTCCTCAGCATGATGGGAAACACCTGGAAGGTCTTAAATAGAGCAGAACAGGGTCTAAGTATATAAAAATACAACAAAATAATTGCAAAGACTAACCACCCTCTTAGACTTCACCACCAGCAACAATCATCCCTGAAGTAAAGATGACCATGCCACAGTTAACTTCATGGTGACATAGGAGTGAGAACAGTTCTTTAAAGTAATGCTAAGATACAATTCTAAACCTAAGCACACCACCAGGCTCTAGACATTAGATCAATAAACTAAAAGATATCACACAGTATGCATTTCTCTGTCTTCTGGATACTCTATGTATTCGCTACAATGACAATAACATAAATTTTATAACTTTCAAGAGCCTACTAAAGAATAAACCTAATTTGAGCAAACACACATGTATTTCTAAGAATATACAATGGTGGTGGTTTGAATAAGAATGGTCCCATACAGTCATAGATTTGAAGGCTTGGTCACCAGGGAGTGTCATTATTTGAAAAGACTAGGAGGTATGGCCTTGTTAGAGGAAGTGTCTCACTGAAGGTGGACTCAGGTTTTCAAAAGTCCAGGCCAGGCACAGTCACTCTGTCTCCTGCTGCCGGAATATCCAGATGCAGAACTCTCAACTTCCGCAGAACCTCTGAAACTGTAAGCAACCCCAATTAAACACTTTTTTTTCATAAGAGTTGCAGTCATGGTGTTTCTTCACAGCAATAGAACACTGAGTAAAACAACAATCTTAATTAGAAATCTATTTTTTGGGCTCAACAGTTAAGAGCACAGGCTTCTCTTCCAGAGAACTCAGGTTCAATTCCCAGCAACCACATGGCAGCTCTCAACTGTCTGTTATTCCATTTTGGGAGAGGCCTGACACCCTCACACAGACATACATGTAAGGAAAACAACAATGCACATAAAATAAAAATACATTTAAAATTTTTCTGTTTCTTAAAGCAAAACAATAGCAAAACACTAACAGAATTCCCGTAGTATGTAACATCAGAGAAGATTCCAATTAATAAATACCCTCATCATACTCAAGACATCTTAAACTTCCAGTTCAAAAGCTACTTCCTAATTACAGTAAAGAATCTTCCTCTCATGGATTCTCTTTAAATTTAGGGGTTTATAAAATTACATTATTTTAAAAAAATCACAATTTCTAAGCTGCCTACTACACTCTTGAAGTCAATCATGCAGCACCAATATCTGTCTTAGCTCTAAAAGCTTCCCCCTCCCACTCACTCCCCCAAGAAGCAATAGGAGCTGAAGATTTCTGGGTCCCCATAGTAGGTTAGATGCTTGGGATAATATAAAATTCACCGTATAAACAACTGAGTAATAGTAATAGGGGTCAAAAATAGTGAGTCACACCCAGGTCTTCCAAGTTTGGGATTACTCTAAAGGCAGCCTCCTCTCCTCACCAAATCCTGTAACATGGAAATTCCATTAAAGGACATCACCTAAGGTTAAGGTATTTCTTGGGAAATGGTTATTTATTGAGGACTTTTCAACACACAGAGTAATAACATGCACAGACTGGGTTTTAGAATAGAATAACTTGTGACATTATGAAAATAGATCAGAGAAGGGAGACAGCAAACATAGGGCACCAACAAGAAAGATGTTTTCATGTTGAGTCCAAAACCTAGGCTTAAACAAAAGCTAGAGTCTAAGAGTCTTCATGGGGGAACAAGGCAGTAACAAATAAGCAATCTGCAGCACATAGTGAGCAACCCTGGGCACTGCCAGAAGATAGAACATAAAAGTGCATCATCAGCTAGAATCTCTCAGATACCTCAGAGAGTAGAGGCACTTGCAGCACAACCCTGGTGAGCTGAGGGAAATTCCTGGAATCTGCAGAAGGGGGAAGGATTAAAGTAATTCCAATTATTCTCTGATTTGTACAAACACGCTGTGTCACAAGCACACCTGTATTCACACACACAATAATAATAATAATAATAATAATAATAATAATAATAATAATAATAATAAATGTTTAAAGAAAATACATAAGAAGCCAAAGAATAGGTTAAGATACGTACAACATACACATTCACATCAACTCTTAAACCCAGTAACAACCCAATGGGAAAAGACGGCAAAAACCCATACCTGCATCCCAAATAAGATGATGTGAAAGGCAAGAAAGAAGAGAGAGTCAAGAGTCAGGCCTGATGGCTTATACCAGCAACCCCAGCACTCAAGGGTTTGAAGCAGGCAAATCCCAAGATGAAGGCAACCCTGGGCTACATAGGAAGAACCTGATTCCAAAAACACAAAAACAAACAAAAAAAGTAACTCAGAAATTGTTAATCAGGAAAATGCAAATTTAAGCAGAAAGGCACCCACCCATCAGAACAGTTAAAGTTAAAAGACTGACTATACTGAAAAGGATGTGGATAACTGGAACTTTTGAAATAGTGCAGGGGAACCACCACTGAACCTCCTTGGCAGTCTTCTGCAGAGTTTTAAAACAAGTAGCTACGAGTATGTTGCTAAACACAACAGCAAGGTGCGATATATTTAGAGAAAATTTTATACAATATTATTCATATCAGAAAGAACTAGAAATTATTCATTTCCATCAAAAGAACAGCTAACCTCATGCTATTACAATAGAGTATCATTCAGTAATTTAAAAAAAGAGGTATGAGCTACTGAATACAGTGTAAATGAAGGTCTAAATTGTCACACAGAATCCAAGCAATCTAAACAGAGAACACAGCTGAGACTGTCTCAAGAGTTAGACAGTATTCTTGTGGATGACACCCATGGTTCTCCTCTGGCTCCACATGTACGTGTGCATTCTTACACACACACACACACACACACACACGCACGCACGCACGCACGCACGCACGCACGCATGCATGCAACCCTACCAAAGGACTTAAAAACAAAGTACACAGCACAACAGATGGTTAAATTTTGCATTCCAACATGACATCAAGGCCCAACTTTTTGTCAAACATTAGTCTAAATGTTTCTGTTAGCATACTTTATACAAGGATCAACTGGTCTACAACCAGTTGACTTAAGCAAACTTTTCTGAATAATGTGGGTACATCTGATCCAGCCAATTTTAGGCCACTAGGCCAAAAATTGAAATTCTCAAACTATCTACGACTCTAACATAGAAATCCTACCTAAATTTCCATACCGCCTTACAGGTTTTAGACTTAAGACTATGTAAGCTTCTATCTGAGCTTCCAATCCTGCTAGCTAACTATAAATATCTCACAAGACTGTAAAATAATCTTGAATGAATAGGCTTATAGCTTGTCAGTTTGTCCTAAAAGCTTTGACCTTGCTAGTCCTCAAAAATGTGTCAGTTGTCTCTCTATATACAGAATATATATATATGAATGGGGGAAGACAATGCCCCCCATAGGTTCAGATGTTGTAATACTTGGGCTCCAGTTGGTGGTGTTGTTTGGGTAGTATTAGGAGGTGTGGACCTGCTGGAGGAAGTGTGTCACTGGGGGTGGGCTTTGAGGTTGAAAATGCTCACACCATTCCCACCTTTCTCTCCGCTTCCTACTTCTAGCTCAAGATGTAGGCTCTCAGCTTCCAACTCCAGCCACTCTTCCTGCACTCTGCACATGTACTCTAAGCCAAACGCAGCCAGGATTCCAAATCTAGTATAAGTTGCCTTGCTCATGTTTTGTCATAACAATATAAAAGTGGCTAATGCAAGACTGAACAAAATAAGCACGATGGGATATCATAAAGTTTCTTTTAAAAATACTGACTCATACAGCATAAATTTACAGAAAACTAAAACTTGCATAATTTTAAATAATTTATAGGACATTTATATAAAACTTACAGAAATGCAGAGTAATCTATGACTTTATAAAAGCAATTCACCGGTTCTTTAACACCCAAGGTAGAGTAGAAATGAATTACAAATTACCATGAGAAAACTTCTGAGTAATGGAAATATTTGACCTCTTGACTATGGTGGTAGTCAAGATACTGCCACATATTATATACATTTAATGTGTAAATCATACCTCAATAGCTAACATAGGCAACTAGGTGTTGAGTAGACTCAAAACAACAGAAAGTATACATACTAAAGCAGTCACTTTTATTCTTATCAAACTTTAGCTCTATTGCAGCATACTTAGTTAAAGCCAGAAGGGCTCATGAATGTGAGTCTAGGCCTCCAAAGGATCCAAAGGGTAACTCTACAGTAAATGCCACTTTCAGAGCTGTACACAAAAGAATACTAACTGCATAGCTAGTGACAAATTTGATAACAACAAACTAAAAAACTAAAGCAACCAACACCTCACAGCATCTCAGATTAAGGTCTTTTATGACCTTAAGGATCAATTTTAATAGACTTGTAAATAGAACTGGGTCAATTTTAGAAAGGAAAATATGGTAACAGTAAATTTTTTCAAGATTAAAGGATTACATGGTTGATTCATTCTTATTTTTAATTATGCATACATATTATGTCTGTCTGTGTGTAAATACATGCATGTGAACATATGCAACCATTTAGGCCAGAGGGTATGACCTTCCTACAGCTGGAGTTAGGCAACTGTGAGCTACCTGACATGGGTACTGGGAACCAAAAGTGGGTCCTCTACAAGAGCAATACAAGCTCCCCAACTCTGAGCCACCTCTTCAGACCACAAAAGGGATATGTTTAAAAGAGGCTACCTATAAAATGAAGAGAGGGGAGGTTGATAAATAGGAATGAGAGCCAAGAGAGCTTGCTTCTTTTACTGACTTTATATGTAGGCATATGTATCTACATTTGTTCATGATAAAGAAAGGTTGGTTTTCTAAATGGGAAATCAAGAGCGTAGTTGCTGTTACCTTGAACAATCAAGGTCTACAAACTCTCAAAGCAACTTTCAAACAGTGCAATTGAAACAATATTGACCATATGACATACTTTGAGTAAGGAAGAGTCACCTGTCAGTCAAAGGCTTTTTTACTCATCATCATATTTAGATATCACAACTTCTGATTTTTTCAATCCATTTGTAAAGGGAGAGCAAAAAGCTATTACTATCCCAGGTTGAAAAGTAATCATCAGTGGACAAAGTCTCAAAGTTAAGTTGGCCTGACACCAAAGTCCTTGCACTGCCTTAAATCACATGCCTATAAATCTCATAGGGCTACAAGAACAATTTGATTGGGAGAAGGGGAGGAGCATCACAAACTACAAGTGACCTTGACTGGGGATGATATACTACCAAAATTCACTGAACTCCATTGTAGTACATGACTTTCTTTTTTTGAACAATTTCATGTGCAAGGGCTATATTTCATATTTTTTTTCCTTATAGAGCTTCCGAAAAACAAGAAAGCATCCCATTTTAAAACAAAATAATAAGCACTTCTTTCAACTGCCCATTTTACAACATACAAAGCATTATGAAATCTCAGTCATTTTACTTTGCCTATAACTTAAAATCCTTTGCTATTTTATCACCATAAAAATTATTTAATTATTATCCATTATGTTTAGAACTTGACTGCAATAAGAAAACTGTGACAACACTTATAAAAGGAGGGTGTGCCAATGCACTGTCACCATTGTAGATTCCTGCTATATTGCCCAAAGTATGAGAAGACCATTTTAGGCTAAAAACATAATCTTTTAACTTTCATTGAATGGAGAGAATTTTTTTGATGTTTTCATTTTCTACCATTATAACAAAGAAACCTGGAAAAGAGGGCATGTGTTACAACTAAATCAGAAAATGAATGCACTCTAGATTTTAGTGACAATACTGATCAATTTGACTATGAGTTTTTAAAAGAAGATATTCTAGATTTTTTTCCTCATATTTAAAAGCTGGTGTGACCCATACATCTTTAGGTGCACAAATTATACCATAATATTCTCATTCAATAAGTTATTTAACATAAAAATCATCTTAATTTTGCAGCAGCTTGGAACATACCATTTTGCCAAAAAAAAAAAGGCCTGACCAGATATTCATATATCTCATGGTGTTAGAATGTCAAAATTTGCTTCATTTGGTTCGGTGGTGGATTGTAAATTAATATATATTGAAGGCAGGAAACTAAAGAAATATATGACATGAGAACAAAAATAACCTCATTCAATTGACAATATGAATTTATTTTACAAACCAAGGAATAGGAATCTGTTACAATTACAAAGCAAAGATAATGCCCCTCCTTGACAAAACTAGGAGTTGTCCATGATCTTGAAAAATTAACAAGCATAGCATTTGATGAACTACAAAAACAAGAAGCAATGGCAGGAACATGCTTTCTGAAGTCTGTACTTTGAATGCTATATGGATGAACAATTCATAATAGTCTCTAGATGTGAGCAATTTCTACGAGTTCACTCCATCATAATCTTTATATCTGCATCTGCATCCCATCCCGTCACTCCAGAGAACACAGAACATAAACCAATTAGGCTGTCTATAAAATAGTTATAACTTCAATACCTAAAACTTAAAGAAGCATGAATGTCCTGTTAGGTAATGATCTAGCTGCCATCCCTACCCACATTTTTCTGATACTGCCACTGGAAATGCCCACAGCAGTCTCTTGCCTGGCTACATATTACTAGTATAACCACAACCAAATTTGGCAAGGTTATATGTCGACAAGGAAACCTGATCTAGATAAGCTTTAGTGACATAAATGTGGGATATTCAGAGAATTTAGTGGCATATTTTCACATCCTACACGGAGTTGCTCCAGACCCGTTTGCAGTACTCCTCGCGTTTACAGAGCAGTGTAACTATGAAACTCATCTCCCAGAGTCATAGATCACACTGCTTCACAGCTAGCCAATGGCAGTAAAGATTAATGTGGGGCTTCCTGCCATCCAGTCTCTTTCATGCTCAAGGTGCCTAATGGGCTTAGATAATGGGAGACAATGTTGTGTTTTAGGGTTGTTGTAGTTCGTTTGTTTTTTTAATTTTTGTTTTTATTTAACCACAGTAGCTGAAACCTTTTGTCAGGCTGAGACTTCTTCACTACATGGCACCTTTCAAGACTTTTAATATTACATTTCTTTGGATAGTTTATAAGATAAAAATCAAAACTGAATACCAATGAAAACAACTGTACAAACAGATTCTTGGTAACAATCCTCACCATTTCCCAGATGCAGTAGTACTTGATGGACTTTTCATTCGTCTCCTAGGAGCCTAAGACAACCTCAGCCTTATGTCTGAGGTGGCTACCAACACCAGTCAACACTGTATGTTAGCATCTTTTGCTACAGACCACTTTGTGGGAAAAGGCAGCAGAAGTACAAAGCACTACTCCCTAAAGTGATGGTGGTGAGGGTATTGTTATTATTTTGCTATGGTATTCCATAAAACTAAATGGGGGGGAGGGATTACATTAATTTATGAAATGTAAAAACAACACATTCTTGTTTTTCCCAAATAGCTGTGACCTACAATGAGATACAAGTATTTTCTGGGGCAGCTCAGTCCCTGATGTCTAAAACTCTCTTGCCACAGTCATTCCTTTGAGTCACTGCCTCAGATTCCATGACTAGCCACAGCTGTTGTGCTCCACACCATCAAAGCACCCGGCTAGATCTTGTGAAAACTGAGCTGTCTGTCATGTGTGTGCTCTATCTTTTCACATATAGAGGAGAGGTACAAGTTCAACAAAAAAAAAACCCTGCAAATTATTTCCCTCTTTCTAACTTGTATGGCAATGAATATATTTTTGCAGACTGTGGGGCTTTCTCAAGTGTCAGTAGAAATGGTGACTTCAGGCTTTACTAATCTATTATAAACATATTATTTAAGCTGTCCTCAATCCCTTTGGAAAGTTAATTTTATTGATCTGCTATTCCCTCATTTGAACATTTTTTGATGCTGTAATAGTATAATTCAGAGCCTGATACCAAGTACATATTCAAAAAGAGTTTTGGTTTGGTTTGGTTTGATTTACAGTGCTGGATAAACTAATCCCCAGGTCTCATGCCTAGGCATGTGATATTTTCATTTTTTGTGTCTATATTCACATATACACATGAGAATGTGCATATCCATCCTGTAATTCCAGTGTGCATCATCTTAAAAAGCTGTTAAAGGAGAAACCCAAGTTCAAGGACAGCTTGGGATTCTTGTTTCCAAAAGAAAAAGAATCTCATTTAACATTCTTCAAGAGGTAGAGCTTAGCAGTTTGATTTTAGAGATAAGACTTTTTTAGTGTTAAACTAAAAGAGATTCAAAACTAAAAGACCCTATTTTTCCCTACCCAAATTCAAACCAACAAAAGAAAAATGGGAAATTTAAACAAATCAAAGAATAAAAACAAAACTTCTTACTAATAAAGGCTAGGATAAAAGTAGTGTCAGTCGGTGTCTCGGGTTCATTGCTGTGAAAAGACAGGAACTCTTATAAAAAACATTCAATTGGGGCTGTGCAGTTTAGAGATTTAGTCCATTACTAGAATGGCAGAAAGCATGGTGGCTTGCAGGCAGACATGGTTCTAGAGAGGCAGCTGAGAGTTCTACATCTGGATCCACAGGAAGAAGGAAGAGAATATCACACTGTTGCGAGAAGGGCAGAGTGGCAGACGCCATGGATCTCCTGCCTGAGATGGACGCTGGTTAGAATCTTGCTGGTAAGCCACAGTCACGTAGCAATACACAGATTAATAGAAATGGATTAAATTAAGATGTAAGAATTAGTCAATAAGAAGTTAGAGCTAATGGGCCAGGCAGTGTTTAAATGAATACAGCTTCTGTGTGATTATTTTGGGTGTAAGATAGCCGGGCAGCCAGGACGACAAGCAGCCCGTTCCTCCTATTACACCACATTGGAAATAGCTTGAGCATCTGAGACCTCCAAGCTTGCCCCCAGTGACACACTTACCTGCTCCAACAATGACACACCTCCTAATAATGCCACTCCCTATGAGCCTATGAGGGACACTTTCTCTCAAACCATGTAGGCACTTGGGTACATCTCCCTCATAAATAATGTCACATAACATCTTTCTTGGAGACTACCATTTCATGCCGTGGGGAGTGATACAGCACTGAGCTTGAAGAAAACTCTAGCCAGAGTAGGCTGGGATTGGTGACAATCCCAGAACTCAGGAGGCAGAGGCAGGTGGATCTCTGATACCACTGCTTCAAGTGTGCAAAGTGCTTCTATTTAACCTTAAAAGTACTGCCCATCTCATATTCCCAATAAAGCACTTAAAACATTAAACAAACACTAGTACTGAGAAAATGCCGTATTGCTGTTGTATTTGTAATGTACCCTCAGACAACCTTTTTTTTTTTTTTCCAGAGTCTCTCACTAGCCTGGAACTTGCCAAGTAGACTAGTTTGGCTAATCAGCTTGCTCCAGAGATCTTCCTGCCTCCAACTTCCAGTGACACCTTAACTTTGTATTGACTCTGTGAATTTCACATCATGCACCCTAATCCTACTCATCTCCCCATCCCTTCATATCTGCCCTCTGTTCTTGCAAACCACCCCCCCCCCAAAAAGTAAAATTTTTAAAAAAAGACAAAAGCAAAAAGTCTCATCTTGGAAGCTGTAGTTGTATCAAAATGAACCACACAGTAAACCCTTTAGTCCACATCTTTACTTGCAAATGGTCATGGAGTGAGTCATTAGTCTGGTTTGAGGCCTCTGGCTTTTGTTACACTACCCATACAGGACCCTCACTGGAACTCATCTTAGATATCCTGTTATTGCCCTGTGTCATGGAGATCCTGCAGCTTTGGATCTGCAGAACCGGCTCCTTGACGTGCTCAAACAATCCATACATGGGGTGGATGTTGGGGTGGGTCAACCCATAGCCCTGGATCTGGGTTTGGTAGTAGCTGGATTAGTCTGTCAGCTCTCCCACATCCTCACCACCAGAGTGAGCTCTCTAGCTCACCACTCCCAACACCCTTAGCTCACCCAATGCCAAAGGAGTAAGGGAGAGGTTAGTTCTGCTCTCATACCCTCAGGGCTGGCTAACCCATACCCACACCACAGGTTCAGCTCTCTATGCTGCAGTCAGTGAGGGGCGGGTCCAACTCTGGGCAGCCTCAGTCATGGTGCCTGCCAGGCGCAGGTGCCACTCTCTAGCCATTCCTCAAAGCCTCCTCTAGGTCCTCCTTGGGTCCTACCTCACTGGGCCGGAAGAGAGGCACTGGAAGACTCATTCTGGCTGAGGCTACAACTGCTGCAGCCACCAGCACCATCTTGATTCCTTCCCACAAGACTGGCTTTTTAAAAATGGGTTCTGGGAATCAAAGTCAGGGCCTGGTGTTTATAAGAAAAGCACTTTACCCACTGAGCTGTCTTGTCCAAGCTACACTTCTTCACCACATGAGATACATTTGGCATGTACATATGGAGGGCCTGCCTTGTTAGCAGTGCCAGTGGGATGGGCATTCAAGTCCTTCATGGCAAATTTTATCATCTTCTTGCAAGTCTAAGCAGACACCAATAATGGACAAAATCCAGCTATGCATAAAGTTTGTTTGATATTCAACCCTGCCCCAAAATCTGGAATTCCTAAAAAATTAAATTGTGTACAATGTAAAAAACTTAATAAAAAAGTAAACAGTTGAAAGGGAGTGGAAAGGGAAGAAAATAGAGGCAGGTGGTTATGTCTAGCCGCTGATAAACTGATGGGAACCATACGTGCACTGAGGAGGAAGCCGAAGCTTGGAAAGGGAAAACAAAGAACATACATGATGAAAGCAGGATTCAAAACCAATTCTACTTGGCTCCAGAATCCATCCATTTCACCAGTTCATGAGTCAAAGTGAGCACAATGTCAGCAGCAGTAAATGTGAAAAAACACTGCCACCATAAAAACGAGAGGTGTATAAGCAGTGCTGGGCTCCATCTCATGGAGCAGGCCTTAAGTCAAATTAGTTATTGGCTGGTGACTCCCACGAGCTCTATGCCACCACTGCACTAGCATGTCTTCCTGTGGACCACTTTGGCCAATTATACAATTAGATATAACCAAATCACAGTACTAAAAGCTTTGTTTGGAGATAAGAGATGACAAGTAGGGACTCCAACTCGCCTTCATATATGTATATATATTAGAAAGTTTCTAGTATATTACGTTTCCATACTACCCTTCAAATGCCTCTTAATTTAGCTGTCTCTCCCCATATTCCTTCCCTCAGTCTCTCCCTTCACCTTCCCCATTTGATCTTCCCTTTCCAGTCCCTCCCATCTATCCACAATGATCTATTCTATTTCCCTTTCCTAATGAGATCTGTTTGTTCCCTCTAGTCCCTTACTCTATCCCTACCCTCTGTGAGTCTACAGACTGTAGCTATAGTGACCAAGACCCAGAGACAGGATAAAACCCAATACTACTGGTCTAAAAATAGAGGGGGAAGAGTAGTGATAAAATGACTCCTAATGACTTTCTGCTATATGCATAGATCTTATTCAGCCATCATCAGAGAAGAACCTTCCCTCAGCAAATGGGAACAAACAGCAGTCAGACAAATGCAGAGAGGAGACCTAAAAGGGATGTCTCCATAAAACCCCTCCCCGCTCAGAATTCAGGAACCCTCTCAGAAGAGGAGGCAGAAAGAGTGTAAGGGGATAGGGGAGTGGAGGACACCAAGAAAGTAAGGCTACTCTCTGGAACACAAAGATGACTTTTCCACGGGGGTTTGGTCAAGCTCTTGAAATACAGGCCACTTAACATATATAATTCTACAGGTTCTTACCTAAAAACGTCCCTAACGTGAACTTTGCACAAATGAGAAGTAATAGAATATACAACTTTCAAATCCCAATACCCAAATTTTAAAAACTTTGCTTCCGAAACACCTAAAAACACCTTAAGGGTCCAGAGCCTGTGGAGCCCAAAAAATGTGGGACCATTTCCATCTTGTCTGACAAGAGTTAGGAAGTTACTCAGACAAGTGCAGGTCCCAACTGAGGGTGTACTTTTACTGACAATCACTGTTCTGCATAGAGCCACATGCTACAGGAGAATATCCCTAGCTCCAAAAAGTAGGTTCTGATTTTTAAACCAATCACAGAAGCCAGTTTAGAAGGGTCTGGGAGCTGGAAGGATGGATCAGGGTTTAACAGTTACTATTGCAGCAGGGTGGTGGTGGCACACGCCTTTAATCCAAGCACTTGGGAGGCAGAAGCAGGCGGATCTCTGTGAGTTCGAGGACAGCCTGGTCTACAAGAGCTAGTTCTAGGACAGGCTCCAAAACTACAAAGCTACAGAGAAACTCTGTCTCGAAAAACCAAAGAGTTGCTATTGCTCAAGACCTGGGTTCAATCTCCAGCAAATGATGGTTCACAATCCATAACCCCAGTTCCATGGGATACAACAGGCACACATGTGGAGTACATACATACCTACAAGCAAAACATTCATACACATCAAGTGAAATAAATTTTTAAAAAGGAAACTTCTCAGTGAAATATAAGAGATTTAACTGGGTGTCTCCAGCAACACTTTCATAACAAAAAAAGCAGTTTTTTCCTCCTGCACCCCTATCCCACTACCTCTACCCACTATCATTTCTAGAAATGCTACCTGCAGTTGCTAGAGCAACTGAAGAGCAAACGGGATGCCCACCTGAAAGCAAAGCTCCACCTCGAGACAGCAGAGCTGAGCAGGAATTCAAAATCTTATTGACATCTCTGAGTTCCTTATGATGACACACAGTTCCTGGATCTAGTCTCTAGTCTCCAAATTTTGAAATTACTGTTGAACTTTGCTTGATTCAGGATCCATTACTTAACACCAAAGCATCCTAAATGACAGCGTCACTTTACCTGGGCATAAGACAGGATTCTCCTTCCTGGCTCCTTGGTGGCTGAACTCTATATAAGCTGAAAATCGACAAAGCTCCCTTTCACAACTGGCAACATTCAAAGCAGCGTTCACGCTATCAGCTTCTTCAGCAACAATATACAGAGCTCCCTCTGGCCTGACAACTATCACACGCAAGAGTCACAGGAAACACACCTCTATTATATATACAAAGACACTAAAATCATTTGAACGTTACTAGCTGGTTTAGCATAACCTTGTCTTTAGGAAGAGAATTCATTTTTAAAAATAAATATAAACCTCTATGTGAATTTCAGCTCAGTGACAACTGAAAATGGGAGGAACCATAGAATAGTCTCATAAATCCTACTTCTGTTTGCCCTACCGACATAGAGGAAGTGTCTGCAATGGTTAAATTCAAGAACAGACCAATGAAAGGACACTTTCTCAGAAGCCCCAGTACTCAGGACCACACCAGCAAAAATAGCTTCAGATCATCCTAGCAGCATGACAGAAAGTCACTTCTAACTTAGTCTGCTACTATAACAAAAATATCATAGCCTGGAGGGGATTTCAAGACATAAATTGGTGGTAGAGAAACAAAGAACAATTTAAACTTTCTTTCTTCACTCCCCAGAATTCATAAGAGGGAAATGAGTTGCTTAATGGAAATATCGGTGCTGGCAAGAACCTAAAGAAAGGAAAAGGAGCAAAAACCTGACAGAGATGGCAGCCAGTTTCGGGTGTTCTGACTAGTCACAGAACTGCTTACAGACTTACTGACACAAAATAATCATCTATCCAAAGCATAAGAAAGAAATCAAAGGTTTACACCTCTACATCACACTTATTACACATTACACACACACACACACACACACAAGCTCGTCTGACTGCAACAATCATTTCAAATTGCTATTATCTACCTAGGCAGCTAACACAAAACAAAAGCTGTTAATTGTTGAAACTTACTTTGGAACTAAATATATCCTAAAAAGACAGCAAATTAATGATTCCCATCACACATTATAAAATTTTCTTTAACCCATGTTTTCTTCTCATTTATAAGTGGACTTGGGTACATTCATATGTCATTGTTACCCTTACATCAAAACGAATGGCAAACAATGATGACCATGACCCAACTGAGCAGCCTCACCCTCTCTGGTGCATCTGACACGAGGCCCTGCCTTTGAACCTGTGGAGCCGAAACTGTTTCTTAGTGCATCTCCTCATACTCCTCAAAGCACTGCCCCTCAGCACAGCTCAAACTGCCATCTTTAATAAAGTCGAACACATTTATAACACAGACATGTTGTGGTTGGGAGGGGTTGTTTTCATTAAAGGACAAACTCACCATCCTCCACACCTTTCAGAGTGGCTAGACATAAAGACGGGGTCACTACACACACTACCTATAGTGTGGATACACACTAGTACACCCCGGCATTTACACCCATCTAATCTGCCAGAATGACAGGACAGGTGACAGGGAATGCTTGTCCCATGGCGCTGAAGGAATTCCATAGCAGAATGGAAACAGCTGAGCAAGAACCTAGGCACCACCAGGAGACCAGAATCTAAGACAAAGCACAATGGGCACACTCCCCAAATGCAAAGGCAAGATGGAAGAACAGCAGTTCACAGCAGCTGCCGTGGTGGGCAAGATGGCACAGGCAGCGGGCTAATCATGTGTAACAAATGCTTTAATCAGTTTTTAGTAAGAATCTGTAACAGGGGACAGCAAGGTTGTTCTAAAGAAAAAGTAACAGTCATGGGATCAAAAGTAATTGTGATTTCTTTCTCCAGCAATTTCTTAAAAATCTACCAACTAAAACCTGCAGACAAAAAAACACAAACCTTTTTAAAGCCAAACTTTAAAGAAACCACACTGCTATAGTCTAATTTGTGAGAAGGTAAGCCAACAGCCACATTATCAGTCATTACAAGAGGAAACCAGGGTAAGAGTGACAATTGCAAGCTGCAAGGAAAAGGCGACAAATGAGCTTCTGAAGTCCCACTATGCAGAAGGACACCCAAATGAAGCTCTGTGAGTCTGGCAGAATGTAAAATGGCTCTCAGGTCCCTGTGTTAAAAAATTTGGCCCCCTGCTATGGGCAATTTTAGTGTGCTCTGTAAACTTTGGTTGGAAGGGCCTACCTGAAGGAAGGAGGTCACTTAGGACTGTTGTCCTTGGGGCTAAATCTTGTTCCCAGTCCCTTCCTGTCTCAGACATGATCTAGAAGGAAAATATCACACCTACCATCAAGAACATTTACAAAGACACATTCATTTTTATGTTGCCTTGGTCAGGATATTCTTGTCACAAAACAGGAAAGTAAGTAGGGCTAGAGAGATGGTTTAAAAGCATCAGCTGTTCATCAACCATGGCCACTGACACCCAGAGTCAGTTCCAGCTCCAGGACTCAGTGCTCCTTTGTGACCTCTGTGAATAACAGGCACACACTGAGCACGTACATACATGCAGGCAAAACACCCATACACAAAAAATAGAATTATAAGACGAGAAAGGTAACTAATACACCAGCCCCGTACAGCAGGACAGAGGGCAGAACCAGGAAAGTCCTTGGAAGCTTGTGGTCTCCCTAATTTGGAGTACACCATGAAACAACAAAGAAACCATAACCCAAATACAGTAGAAGGCAAAGACCAATGTCCTTCTCTGGCCTCCACACATGCCACATGTGAACATATAAATAAATATAAGTAAACATATAAATAAACACAAACACATTTTAAAAGACAACCTTACTTAATTACAAGCTTAAATATAACAAAATTTGCAATAATTATCAATCTCAAGTTGCCAGAAAAATGTCAAGCTGGGTGGTGGTGGCAGAGGCAGGTAGATCTCTATGAGTTCAATGTCAGCCTGGTCTACAGAACAAGTTCCAATACAGGCTCCAAAGCTACAGAGAAAAACAAGGAAGCAAACAAACAAACAAAAAAACCAAAAAGACAAGAATGCTGTACTACTTTTTCCAAAAAGAACTACTGAATGCTCATTCTCCATCTGTATTCCATCCTATGGCTTTCTCATTCATCCAGTGAAGGACTTCACCTATAAATATTCTTTCAATCATACCCCTTAGACTGCTGTTTTTGTACGTTCATGGTTTAAATTACCTCACCATTGAAGCGCCACAGTACTCAGTATGTTGGTCATCTTCACCAGTTATTCAGTGGTGTTGCTTTCTAGCAAATGCTTCTCAGACTTATGAAGCTAAC
Organism: Arvicola amphibius; assembly: GCF_903992535.2. Lineage (NCBI taxonomy): Eukaryota > Metazoa > Chordata > Mammalia > Rodentia > Cricetidae > Arvicola > Arvicola amphibius. The sequence continues at coordinate 109,697,765 of NC_052058.2, read as the reverse complement.
TTGGTTTGTTTGAGTGCACAGCCAGCTAAGGCTCTAGGAGGCCAGAGGTCACACTTCAACTGATCCAGACATCCCAAGACTTAGAAGAAAACACTATATATCAAAGTAAACTCTCAGATGACCTATTCCATCACTCTGCTTTGCAAAATGATCAATCAATAGGGAGGGGGAGGGAAGGAGGGAGGGAGGGAGGGAGGGAGGGAGGGAGGGAGGGAGGGAGGGAGGGAGGGAGGGAGGGAGGGAGGGAAGCAAAGCTCAGCTAGATCAAACTCCCTTGGGTTACAGCACTAGGGCTAAGGAACCTATGCATCACTTATTCACTCTCAGGAGCCCATCTTATGCATGCTAACAGCAGCTTCTCAAAGAAATCTTAAATCATTCTCATATCCCTCCTTACTTACATGTGCATTTAAAGAAAAGAAAAAACTGAACATACAGCACAGTTCTGCATCCATTGGTAGATGGCATATTCTAAACCAGACTTAGGATAATATCTATTTTTAAATTGTGGAAGGAGGGGAAATGGCTTCCTTTAGCCTCTTTTTCTTCTCATTTGGATTTTAAGATGCTTGCCTAACAACCCCCCACCCCGCTTCTCTTCTCCTACCTTCACTGCTAATACAACCTTAAGAAAGAAAACAGTACTTTAAGTACATTCAGTTGAAGGAAATAAATCCTTTGTAGCACACAGCTACCTATTCTTCCCATGCCTGCTACCCTCATATGACCTTGGTGCTTTTTCTCTAAGTGTTTATGAATAGAGACCAGGAGACACATTTTCTGTTATATACCAGGACTTATCAATCCACTGGGGCACTCGAGAATCTCCTTTAGCGCTATCTTCCTGAGTGTGCTTTTTGTCCTGAGTTTGGTTTTGTTTTAAGGGACAGAACAGGAAACAGAAGAAGGAAAAAGAGATCTTCACAGCCCTCCCCATCTTGCCCCTCCTCCACACCACCCCAAATGACTGTGAGAACTTCCTGAAGTGAGAACACTATGAATAGGGTCTGGCACGCAGACAGGAAAGATACTGCAGGCCGAAGAATTCTCTGAATAAGGCTTCTATGCAGCCATGAAACTAAAGGGATTCAGGAGCCACACAAAGAGCCTGGCTAGTTAATGGATTCAGGCCTTTATTTTACAGTATAATTAGGCAGCATACAAATGAAAGGCTTTTCCAGGGAGCTGGACTGAACTAACAAGGCCAGACGAGTCTCCTCTACGTGCTAGCCCTTCCCCGTGATGTTCTACTCTTAGACAAGCACTTTGGGAAGAAGATACCAGATATAATAATTTCATCAACCCACCTGAAGTCATTTCTTACACATTCAAGTTTAATTCCTGTAAAAGTTCTCACACACGATTTGTTTTGAGTGTTCAGACAGGGAAAAATACCTCCTTATTCCCTCAAAGACCCCATGTGCCTCACACTCCCTTACAAAGTAATATAGTCTCCACACAACTCTGCCCACAGGTTATGAATAAGTCTCCCAAACTCTCAGATAGGTCGCTTCCTTACGAATAAACCCACAGCTCACTCTGAGTGACCAACGTCAGTGTCAGTACTCAGACCCTAGATGACAGATGACACCGTTTCCTATTTCCTCGGCTTAGTTTTGTATTAACTGCAACTGTCTCTTTGGGTATCTGACAGCAAGGACCAGCAAGATGGGACCACAGGGAAGGATGGAACCCATCTAGTGGAAGGACAGAACCAACTCCTGCAGGCTGTCCTCTGACCTCTACACATATGCATGCACTCACTAGAAATAATAAAGTGAACAAACCCATAAATGAACTCCACAAATGTATCCTTGTATCACTGTACTTTAATTTTTATTTCTTTCTTTTCTTTCTTCCACTAAGGCCTTCCCTTCAAAAGGGATTCATTTTACATCTAAAACTCAATTTAGACTTTACATCTAAAAGGCAGCTTTTTCTATTTTTGAGGTATAGCAAAATGAAATGTACAAATGAATTACAGAAAAAGTATACAAGTGAGGAGCTTGTTAAAATCCCTCTAAGTTAGAACTACAGGATAGCATCTTTCCAATTAAGTTTTGCAAGTAGCTAGAAACTCAAGAAAAATTTAAAAAGAAATAAAGACCAAAGGCAAAAATCGAATAGACATTTAGAGACAAGTTAAAATGGAGCAAAACTTTCTAAAACACTGTAAAAATGTCATGGGCCACACTTTAAAGAGTACAAAGACATTTTCCTCTTCCACTGTGGCTTGCTAACGTAATAAACAACAGCAAGTGTGCTGGGATGGGGGTAACACATACAAAGGGAGCAGAGCAAGTGGGAGGAGACAGAAACAAGAAGTCCAAAGTTACCTCATGGGGACAAGAACTAGGTCCTATTCACTATGTCTACCCACAGCACACACATCTTCACACAGGTAAAATCAACACCATTTGCCAGAAGAAAATGGGTGAAAAGGCTTGAGGGGTGAATTCTGTCTCCTTCACTGAAGACATGCCAACTCAGCATTTGGCAGTATTAAGGCTAGGGTTAGCCTATTTCTACTGCCATCTGAAAATGTCAAACAAAACCATTTAAAGTAGGAAAGATTTATTTTAGCTCAATTTTAAAGTTACAATCCAGAGTTAATTGGCTTTCTCCACTGCACTGAAGCCTATAGCAAAGCAAAAACACCACGGAGTGAAAGCATGGGAAGGAGACTGCCATCTCATGATGGGCAGGAAACAGTGAAGAAAGCTGGCTGAGACCAGGTATAACCTTAAAAGATATATACTCAGTGACCCTACCTCTCAATTAGGCTCCATCCCCTAAAGTTTCCAGAACCTCCTAAATATTGCTACCAACTAGAGACCAACATTCAAGAGATGACTGCATGGAGACACTCATTTTCAAACCATAACACACTATCAAACAAAGCAGGAACACTGTATTAGTCAGGGTTCTCTAGAATAACAGAACTTAGAGAATGAATAAATATACACACACACAATGAATGAATACACACACACACACACACACACACACACACACAAAGGGAAATTATTGGAATTATTTACAGGCTGCAGTCCAGCTAATCCAACAGCACAAGATATAGCGCAGATTAAAGGTGTGTCTTCCTGCCTCAAGATCCTGATCAAAGATGTGTGTCTAGACTAGAAGCAGATTCATCCACTTCAAACCAAGCAAAAAATCTCTCATAGGTGTGTCTTCCATTTCTGGACTGTAATTCATTCCAGATGTAGCCAAGTTGACAACCAAGAATAGCCACCACAAACATGTTTATATTCAAGGAAACATCCCTGTAAATTTTTTTCTATTTTCTTCTTTTACTAGTAATTATAATATAAAGTAAATTTTAAACTATGCAATTCTGTCTTCCTCTTGGGAACTCAGAAAGAAATTCATCAGTGAGCTCTATAATTTAACACCAGTCAGTCTTTAAAATTGTTATATGTAGTATTTCAGGTTTTCATCTTTAATTTAAATCATAATTTTTCTCTAATTTGTGAAAGCTCATCATTGATAAGCAAGGAGAAAGATTAACACTCACTATCTGCAACTATTTTCTAAAAATATAGTCACAAAGAGCTAGAGCCATAGCTTAGTTGGTAGAGTGCTTGCCGAGTGTACATGAAGCTCTGAGTTTAATCCCCAGCATTACATAAACATGGTGCATGCCTATAATTCCAGCACTCGGGGGTAAAGGTAGAAGGACCAGAAGCTCAAGAGCATCCTTGACTATACACTAAATTCAAGGCCAGCCTGGGAAACCTGAGACCCTACTGAAAACAATAAGGATAGAATCACCAAAAAGGGGGCAATTATATCATTAAAAATTTCCTTTTCAATCAGAAATCCCCTACATATTTAATAGACCAATGATTATCACCTCAATACTTAATATGCTTTGGAAATGGAACATTTTATTGAGTACTAATGCAGTTATTAAAATCCTACTAAAAATGCCCTCTTAATTTCTTTCAGCATTAGAGCTCCTCCCAGCTATAGTACCCAACTCTGCATAAAGATATCACATAATCAGTAGCTTACAGTTTCTCACACCCATACATGCCACTCAAGGAGACTAAAATGGAAACACCTCTCAAAGACACTAAGTTCATAATAACAATGGCTACGAGTTTCTTGACAAAATGTTAATTTTTGAATGGTCTGGAGTCATTCAAACTACATTTTCATATATTACTACTAGGTAATAGAAACAGACTAAGCTGATGGTTAGCATGGATTGTTTCTCATTCTTAACCATGCTAAGTAAACATTCTCCTGTATTCAATGTGTAAGAGCCTGACGTAGTCCACTGTTTTTTATAAAAGAAGGTCAGAACACAAGCAGGTCTAAAAGCTACTTTTAAAAAGAGAAAGCTCAAAATCAAGTTCTATTTTAAAGCTTAAAAACAGATTTATATTAAACAAATTTTATTAAGTCCTAAAATGAAATACTAATCTTATGTAATTTCCGTTTTCAAGGATACTCAAAAACTAAGTGTAAAAACATCAAGTCAGGTATGACAGGACATGTTTCTCAGCACTAGAGAGGCTGAGAAAGCAGGTTTTTACAAATATGAAGCCAGTATGGACTACACAGCAAGTTCCAGGCCACCCTAAACTACTTAGAAAAACATACATGTATACATATATACATACATATACACATACACACATATCAAAATTTATCAAACACACTTCTCAAGTTATCTTCATGTCCTTCCTTGCTCACCTTAGCAGTGAGTTAACATAGGCTACATGTACAGCAGGAATTCAAACTCAAAACTCTCAGTGCAAGGTCAAAAATAAACTAAAATCTAAGCACAAATTTACATGTTATTAATGTATAAACTAAATATTTATGTATCTATACAAAAATTATTTCTACTGTTGTCTAGCATTATATAAACAATACACCATTAAAATAACCACCTTTAACACAAGCCAATGAAAAAAGTATAAGTAATAATATCATTGAAATTTCAAACGTAGCTGTGTGTTCCATGATTTTTTTTTCCTTGTAATTTCTTTTCTGGCAGTTCATTTTGCTTGTTCCCTCTTCACTAATTCAACAAGAACTTGGGTTCTTTTTTTTTTTTTTTTTTTCGAGACAGGGTTTCCCTGTAGTTTCTAGAGCCTGTCCTGGAACTAGCTCTTGTAGACCAGGCTGGCCTTGAACTCAGAGATCCACCTGCCTCTGCCTCCCGAGTGCTGGGATTAAAGGCGTGCGCCACCACCGCCTGGCAAGAACTTGGGTTCTTAAGGACAGAACCATTCTGCTAAGCATTAAAGCTATAAATACCTGGGTGGGGGGGAAGAGGAGGACAGGAGGGAGGAGGGGAAACTGTGGCTGGTATGCAAAACTTTAAAAAAGAAAAAAATTGTAAATACAAATTCCCTCAATGGGAGGGTCCCGAGAAAGTCAGACAATTAAAGCACAGAGAGCATTCAGCTTCCTGATTCCTACAGACCAGCAAGCCCACTAGAGCCAAGCAAGAGAACCACAGGAGGGAAGCAACTGGAAGGTGGGAACAGGCAGCCACTCTCCAGCTACAGTCACAGTGCTGCGACACAGGCCCAGTGGCCTTGGATGGGAAACTGACAATGTTTGACTAATGACAGTTAGTTTAGAAAGATTTCAAACTGTACCCACCACACACAGCAGGTAACGTGGGCACGCGTAGGCACGCGTAGCCTGCGCACACCAGCTCTCCACACTGCTCCACGTCCTCTAGAAGATGTAAATGCTCCATAATAAAGAAATCCTAAAACCATTTCATCTCTTTCCTGTTCCAGACAATTCGTGTCTTCAAAGTAAGGAAATAATTCAAAGGATTAGGGTTGTCTTTGTCCTTGGATCACGGCCCTAGTAGTGTGGGAGCACCCAGAATGACTGACTGGTGAGAAGCAAGTGGTTGGAAGCATGAAGAGAAGCCCTTCCTGGAGTGCCCTTGGCCTCTCTTCTTCCTACCCCCGCTACTGAGAGGATAAGAGGCAAATTATAAGACGAGTGATGGTAACCACCACTCACTGCGAAAACGGACACCGTAAAGAATATTTGTAAAATCAATGCAATGATTTATTATTTTTAAAATAAATTTCAAAACACTAACTAAGACCTCTAAGGCCTATGTCATCAGACACAACAAATAATGCAGATTAGCCTATTCTGTATTTAACTTAAGGTGAGGTAGAGCTGTGAACTAAATGGTATATGAGCAGAAACTGGCCCAGGTCAGGACCTACTCTGGGTTTCTTATGTCTGTCTGACAGTCCCAACTCCTTCACTGCAAACTTTCCTCTAAATCCTCGAAGATGCTGCGTTTCCAGCCTCAAACCTTCATACATTCTGTTCCTCTATCTGGAACACTCCCATGTATTATTTATTCCAAGCATTACCCAATAAAGATTCACAACATACTCTATTTACCCCTAGCGGTACATATCACTATTACAATTAAGTGACTATGTAAGTATTTGGTAATTTTTTTGAGGAATATAGGAGGTAAAACAAGACTGTCCTTGAACTTGCAGCAATCCTCCTGCCTTGTTTCCTAAGTGCTAGATTGCAGGAAAGTGACACCACATCTAATTTACCATTTGGTAAAGCTGTTCTTTACTTCAAGTCCCGAGAACCGGGCCTTATCTGTCTGGCTACAGACTGACATTTCATAGGTACCAAGTTCAAGAAATCACAAGAAAGGAAAGAACTATCCTTGTGCTTTTCTTGTGATAATCTGTGTCCTCGTGCAAATTAATTTATCTTTAAAAAAAACAAAAAACAAAAAAGAGGGGGTTGGGTTTTTTCCCTTTTTCATCTTTTCTCTCAACCTCAAAACACCGCATACTACCAACTCTGTAACTGTTTGAGTTGACTGAGTGTGTGTGTGGGGGGGGGGGGGGTGGGTAACATTATCTCATATTTTAAGTTTCTGTTACACTGATCAGTGACTTTTGAACACAAATAAAACTTCATGCCAATAGCTGCTAACCCTGTAAATACAAAGTTCCTATGTAAATAAACAGCAAAACTGTGCCGCTCTCCCAGCTGCTCTGCTGGGCCTCCGGGTCCTGGTGAGATGAGCAAATCTCCCCAGCTGTTCTGTATGGCAATCTGGCATGGATACAAGGAATTACCAATCATGGCTTTCTTAAGAGCTTCTCTCCTGCTCCTGAATGGCGTTCTTAGAAACCTGTGATTGTAGTTGTGATCAAGTGTTTAAGCAATGAAGTAGATATTTATGGGAGATGGGATCAGGGAGATGATTTTGTCAGCCAAGAATTTGTGTGCAGGTTAAGGACTCAAGGTTGATGCCTAGCAAAGAGGTAAAGGTGGCTCCAGCTGGCCACAGTGTCACATGCAAGAGTTTCTTTTATAGTCCTTAAGAAGTCTATTATTAGAAATTTATGGGAACCAAGGCTGGGAGATGGTACAATCAGGAAAGTGCTCATTACATAAGCATGGGAACCAGAGTTCAATCCCCAGCACCCAGTAAGAAGCTGGCATGAGGGTGCATGCTTGTAAACCGGCACTGCAGAGGCAGGGACCGAGCTCCTAGGACTTGCTGGCCAGCTAGTTCAGACTAAGTGGGAGGCCCAGGGAAAGAGACTCTCTCAAGAGAGGGGGACAGCCCACCTCCCCCAAAAAAAACCTAAGGTTGATCACTGGCTTCCACACACATGTATACACTTAAACACACGTACACACAAAGAAGTTGGAACTTAGATATGAAATAGCTAGATAACCTAGGAACTTTCAAATGTATTCTCTTAAGAACAATCAAAATAATACCAAAACTGGGCATTAATTTGAAGTCTCTGCGTATAACCCAGTAATGAGCACAGAATAGAGATTCAATGCTTATAATTAAGAAGGAAGAGGACACAGCAGTTCCTTACCAGTATTTACCATTTAGAATACATTAACTGTCCTCTATATCATCTGATTTGCATATATATATATATATATATATATATATATATATATATATATATATATTTCCATGTATGTGCATGTGCACACACACACAGAGGCACACACACACATATATATTTAAATTTTGTCATGGCCTTATGCTCATTTTATAAACAGATTTAAACTCTAAATCACTTTATTGATCTAAAAAGTGAAAAAAGCATTCAGCAAACAGCTCTTATCTGCAAATATAATCAAGTCAGATTATATTTCTTTCCTTTCAGAGGAAAGAAAAAAGTCAAAATTTTATCAAAAGTAATCCAAAGGTGATTTTACAAACAAAAAACAAACAATAGAGAAGGCAAAATATCAGTCTGTCATTTACTACAAACTATAAAGCATCTAACCACACTGCCTGCCTCCTCTCCATCCACACCTCTCCCACCCACACACTCTTTCATTAAGAGAGAATCACAAACTGCTCTCAAAACAACCTGCCCAATCAAAGCAAGTCCAGCCAAATCTACAAACCCACACCTGGCAATCTGCTCCTTATCTCGTGTTTATTGTCACCCTCCTTCCAGTGCACTGTGACACACTAAAGCAGTCTACAGAGTCCTCTTTGGAAAACTCAGCAGCAGCTCAAGAGTCCAGAATTCCCAATCTGCTCACTGACTGACCGACTCCAGAGAAGGGACACTACAAGAAATACAAAGCCTTGGTTGCTCTTCTAATTCACTAAAAAGTCTGAAGCTCAACTCTAAACTCTTAGAAAAAGAATCTTTTCTTTAAAAAAAGATTTATTTTGTTTTAACTCATTTTATTTTAATTTATGGGTTTGTAAGTGAGTCTGCTTGAGTTTTTACACACCACCAGTGCATGGAGGAGTCTGCAGAAGCCAGAAGAGGTGTCATGGTCCACTGAAACTAGACTTATGTACAGACAGTTGTGAGCCACCTGAGGCAGGTGATGGCTCCAAAAACAGGTCGTGTGTGAGCAGAAAGTGCTCCCCACTGCTGAGCCTCTCCAGACCCAGGGCCCTTTACTTATCCTTTCTGTAGTCTCAGGGAAATAGCTAGGTAGCCCAAGGGTAAGGCCATGGATGCATGTGATTCTGCCTCCTATTATTTCTTCCAGGACTTTTCTTCCTTTATTTTCCTTTTCCATTCATCCATCATCCTTTGCCACTGTCTCCATCTTTCATCTCAGGATAGAAGCAATGTTCCTCTCAGAAGCATTCACTTCTACTCCTCCGCTGAGGTATGCCTTGTATGTGCTCAGCCCCACAACTGTAAAGAGGTCAGTCTGAGTTATCTCTCAAGGAAGCTGAACTTCATATCAATGCCAAAACTTGAGACTCCTTATGTCCTTTCCCATCACTGACTCTCCAAAAGAAACACCACCAAAAACTAGCCATTAACTGCATAGCATACAGACTATCTTTTATATGTCTGAAATTGTTTTCATTCAATATAACCCATCAACACTTAAGTAAAAGTGTTGTTCCTTAGAGTTGCTTCCTCAGAACTGTGTTCATCCTAACACTCAGCTGGCTGGTTACTTTATATTAACTTGACCCAAACTAAAATCCCTTGGGAAGAGGGATCCTTAATTAAAGAACTGCCTCCATTAGGTTGGCCTGTGGGTATATACGTGGGGCATTTCCTTGATTAATGATTGATGTTAGAGGACCCAGCCCACGGTGAACAATTCCATCCTGGGCAGGAGGCTTGAGTGTCTAAGACAGCAGGCTGAGCAGGCCAAAAAGCAGTATTTCTCCACTGTTTTTTGCTTCAATACCTGCCTCAGGTTCCTCCCCTGACTTTTTCCTTCATGAGACTAAGCTGTAAATGAAATAAACCCTTCCCTCTCCAAGCTTCTTGTTTGTTTTGTTTTTCAAGACAGGGTTTCTCTGTGTAGCCCAGGCAGTACCTGGAACTCACTCTGTAGATCAGGCTGGCCTCTGCCTTTCCTGGGATTACAGGTATGTGCTGACACTGCTGGCCCTCTCCAAGCCTCTTTTGATCAGTGTTTTATCACAGCAACAGAGATGTAAACTAGGGTACATTCCACTTCCAAATTCCATCAAGCCTTTAACTAATTCATTAAAATAAATGATCTCTGAGCTCAGCAGATGCACTCGATGTCCTTCAGGACGTAAGACTTTACTATTCAAATTCTAATTCATCTCTCCCCTCATTTAAGAAATTCTCAAGAGTTAATTAATGGGGACTGCAGCCACTCAGACTGGAAATCAAATCAAACCAACATCTAAAGCCCTGCCAGGCTTGTTGATACCATATTTCTACTTCTCAAAATGCAGAACATATTCAAATTAGCTCAGAAATGAATTTTTAAAAACTCTAACTTCCCATCCCCCCCACACACAAATACACATTGCACAAATGATCAACTACTAAAACCCAACAACCATCTTCCAGATACATGCAATCACAGCCCAGAACCATAATGGCTATGAATGTGGTCAACATATCATTAATTCACTTTAAACATGGAGGGATTTTTTTTCTTTTTCTGTAACTCAGTTGTATGATTCTTGAGCATGAACTCTGTAGAGAACAAAGTCAAGTCAGGGCCAACAGGTTGGACACGCCCTTCCTTGTGGAACAGCTCGGCAGCTCTACCACCCCACCCCAAGCCCTTTCCCACAGAGTCCTGCTTCCTGCTCCACTCATTCTGATCTTCAAAACCTCTGCCACCTCCTCAACCAAAGCAGAGGTGATCGTTTTCCTATTTGGCACAACCACATTTCCAAACCTTTAAAGTGGCAGGGTCAATACTGTTAAATTTTTCTTCTTTCCTCTTAGGCTGAACTTGAGGCAAAGGTCACGCATCACATCTCTCTGTGGTAACAGGAAGCATTAGCATAAGTGCATGCCATGAGTGTTTAGTAACACTCCAGCCTGACTTTCTCTAGGAACTTCCTACAACTCATCCTCCAGTTGTCTGTCATTTAATATCCTAGAATACAAACCTAATCATGTCACCCTTCAATTTAGTTTATCAAGCCTTTACTTAGCACATAAGGTCATTCATCAGGTGACCCTAACCTTCCTTTATAATCCCATTTCTTACCATTGTTAATCTCATTGTCTGACCCTTCACCAGTCCAAGTTACTCACAATTCCTCATCCACACTGGGCTGTCATTCATCCCGTTTCAGGAACCTTTTTCCAGGAAAGACAAACATTTACCAACTCTTTATAGGGTCCCATTGATAAACCACAATTCCACCAAAGCTCAACTTGAGGGACCTCCGAGTTTACTGGGTCAGCTACAGAGCATGGATGGAGAGTTATAAAGGAGAATGCGTACCCACAAAGCAGCCAAGGTCTCATTCCAATGCACATGTCAACTTTCTCCTAGCTGCACAGATGGCCTCTCCTTCCAGTTAACCCTCCACAGCCAACATACTCTCACATCTCTGGAAACATCCACAATTGTGGCAGAATTATATACAGCTAACTCGGGAGGTGCCAGCAGGAGTGGCCTGGGAGATCACGAGAAACCAAGGATTCGCCCAACAAGTCCTTCTATATGAGGGAAGGAAACAGCCAAAAGGCCCAATCTCCTGTGTCTCTTGCAAGTAGTAGTTCTGATGAGGACTACAGCTACCATGCCTGGAGGACAGTGTTCAATACTTTTGTACCTTACATATCCAGCCCTTTCCAGGAAGCATTTCCAGAGCATTCTACTTTCAGGAAGTTGGATGCTAATTGCTTATGGAAGTCCCCACCCCACTAGACAGGAAAACATTGCCATTCAAAAATAATACACCCTGAGAATTTCATAAATCTAATACAAACATTCTTCTTAGACCTCTTCATTTGTGTCCCATAGGCAGTACTTACATTTATTTTGTATTTTAAAAAGGATAACTAAGCAAATGATATTTCTATCACCATCCTGAGTACACACACACACACACACACACACACACACACACTAACCAGTGGAAGGAACAACAACCTATACTGAGACTTGAAAGCTAGTGTAAACCAATGCTGCCAGCTGAAGTAGGCAGCTACAGCCAGCTAAATTTTATCTATCTCAGCAAAGTCAGTCCTCCAATGTGCAGTTCTATAAACAGAGCAGGAGGCAAACCCTCATTCACGCCAGCTTCTACCTATAATCCCAGTACGTACATCTTACTAAATGAGTGATACCTCATACCTACCATTTTCATACATTGACCCACAATCCTCCCATCACCCAGACCAGAAGACAGTCAATTAGCTAGTGAATTACAGGATGATACCCATAAGTCTCTTTTCCTTCCTCTTACTGCTCTATCCTGGGCCCCATTGTCTCTACTGAATCATACCTCAATCTTACACAGTCAATCCGTCCCTGACTTATCCAGCACTAGAACTCAAAACCTAAGGTTCTGAAGACATCTGAGGACCCTGTTAAAACCATGACCCTCGGGAAGTCTGCAGGGAGGCCCTGAGAGTCTGCGCCTCTAAAAGGCTCCCAGGAACTGCTGGTCCAAACAGCACGCTTCAGGAACCAAAGCCCCAAAAATGCTGTCCTGGGAAAAAAAGGCTTACACTCCTAACTTGTAGGCAAAAAGGACACAAAATGACCATCAGCCAAGAGTTTTCTAAATGCAGGTTTCTCTGAGAGGTAAAAACTGGACTGGTGGTGAGTGGGAAGCACAGACCAGTAATTCATTCAGCACTAGGGAAGCTGAGACGAGAGGATGGCTAGCCAGGGAACTAGGAGGCTGACAGACGCATGGAGAGTTCCGAGGCTAGCCAGGGTTACATAATGAGACCCTATCAGAAGAAATGGGGTAGGTAGGGAGCAAGGGATGGTCTAAATGCTCTCTGATCTCTTCCAATGCTAAGATTCTAAACCCTCTTGGATATCACCAAGGCTGTCACCCAATTTACATCAGTAAAGCCCAGCAGAACTATTCTTTAGCAAACATTATACTTCAATCATTCTCACTCGGTTTTGACTTGATAACTGTTTACAAACAATACTGGTCTATTCTTTAAAAAAAAGGTTCTATAAGAAAGAATAGACTGTACATGGATTAAGCATAAGTGTGCATATCAAAGTACTTTAAAGATAAATGAACATTATTTATGCCTTTTTCCACCAGTATTATCTGGAGGTAGATGCCAGCTGGGCTAATCTGTCAGTTCCTTAACACCAGGACTGTAAACTACTTTGTTTTGTTTGTAGTGAGGGAAGAAGGAGCAATGGCAGCTCCGATTCTCTATTAGTTACCAGCTGACTCAGAGTAGATGGCAAGCACCATGAACACACAAAACAATCACTGCTCTCAGAAATGGTCTTTTGTGTGGTATCTTTAGAACCTTGCCCTCTTAAGCAGTTCCAAGATACACACTTACAGAGCGAGGGTTCTATCTTAGGGAACAAGGGTTCATTGAGCTTCTGCTTTATAAGCATAAGCAGCAGTACCTATTGCTATGATCACACCGCTGATAACCGTCTGTTGATACATCCCATGAAAACAGCCTGTCAGGTACGGATGCTGTGGCCATGAGTCAGCTAAAGCCGCTGAAAGCATTTCCAAAGGGCAATAGTGCTAATGGTGGTGGAAAATGCATATTGGCAGATAATTAGCCTGAATGCTGATCAATCTGATTTATAAGTATTTTTATTTGACTTAGAAGCAGGACTTATTTTTGTTAGACAGGATTGGAAATACATTTTTATATATATCAGAATTTTACAGCTAATGTAAAAAATGTAAAATGAAGCTCTTCCAGAGTTGTCATTCACATTACTACATTCTATAGTATTTCAGAGTCAGCAAGATAATTCTTAAGACTTCATTAGTAAAGACCTCACCTTGCCAATGAGAACAGAAAGTTGTCCTCCACCTGCTGTGGAATGCACACACACGAACATACACACACATATACATGCATGCATACACATAAATATACATATACGTGTCTATGTACTTACACATGTATAAATACTCATAAACACATCTATACAGACACATCTATAGGCATGCACACCTACACACATACACACATACACATCCTACCATGTGTGCAGTACAGATATAGCCAGGAGGGGAAAGCCAGTAAGTTGGTTTTGCTTATATGAACACCTAAGAGTTGTACCTATTCCGAGTTAACACAAAGGTTTAAAGAAAAACAATATGGTCCATGAAGTTTCAGACAGTAAAAGTCTTAAGAATTTTTTTAAAAGCATCAAGGTCATGACCAGTTTGTTATTATTCAAATTTTACATTAATGTGGTCAATACATACCATTAAAATTACATCTTTCAAAAGATAAACATAGCATGTCCCATAAAAATTCATAAAGCAGTATAAAATAAGACATGACAGGTCTTAAAAAAAGAAGAGAATGACTTTTAGTAGTATAGTGGGCCACAACAAGGCTTCAGGGCACCCTCAACATCTATCCAAAAGAGCAAAATAAAGAGATGCTCCCCAAAAGCACGCCCCAAATAATTCAAACAAATAAAAATGCCTAGATGACTAGAGGAGCAGTCTTCCTGGACCTAGAACTAGTGGCCCTAGGTAAGTCAGGATAAAGAACTTAGGCAGCAATATACCTTCTGGCCCCTCAAGGGCTCACGCTTTCCCTGAGCACGCCCCTCCTTTTCTGTTATTAGAACAACCTGTGAGAACCATGCCTCCTTTAAAAGCACCACCTTTCCATTTGGAAATGTTACCATGCTACCGAAAAGTGCCCTCCAGTCTACAAGCATTTCAAGCACCTTTGGGAGATCGCATCAGTTGCCTCTGATTAAAAACACCTTTGGCGTCTTAGATTTTCAATAGTAGCTACTGACTGAATGTGGTCCTCCAGCAACTGAGCGGCAGGGCCAACAGTATATCTCATCTTCCTTAATGAGCCCTAATTAACACTCATTAACATCTGTAGCAATTTACTATTGCCAAAAATAATAGAACCACATTATGTTTATGTAACATTCACAGTTTACACAGCACTGCCACATATATCCTCACATCTCAACCTCACAAAGTTTTTTCAGATAGATTTTTTTAATCACCTCTTCTTCCTCTCTGACAAAGGGAGCTGAGGAAGGTTAAAGCATATTAAGTGGAGAGGCTCACAGTCAAACACAGGTCTCCAGTTTCTCAGTCAAGGCTCTTCCCGCCAAAAAGAGAAACTTGACCATGTGTGGCCAATTAGCACTGCTTTGTAGCACTGTGTCCTCAGCACTTGCATTCCTGTCCCACTTGATCCTCAACAACTTCCAGCAGTAGGAAGTAAAAGTAGGGATGGAGACACGATCAGAGAACTCGATCCCAGAACTAAAGCCGACAAAGAGGACACTTACTAGTGAACTAATAATTAATTCTGGCATAAGAGACAAAAAAACCTAAATTTTACCTATGCCTTGCTCTTTATACAAATCCACACAGACTACAAACTGGCAGTTTCTATACCTACAATACTGTGAAATAACATTATCTACCTCATGGCATTATGATAAGAACTAAATTAGTTAATATGTATAAAAAACTTGATACAAGGCCCCAAACTGTGATGTGTTTGCTAAATAATAAACTACTATGCATTTTTAAAACTACACAGCAGGATACAACAATGCTGAGGCAGTTTAAATAATTTGCACTTAATTTTAGAAATTAAAAAATGTGAGCTGACTTGTTAGCGGGGGGAAATGTTGTTTACTGTACTGATTACTAGACTTGTCGCAAGGCTGGAGTGCTCTGAGAAAAGGGAGCCTCTTTTGAGGAGCTGCCTTCATCGCAGCAGCCTGTGAGCATGTTTCTGGGCATTTTCTTGATTACTGTTTGACATGGGAAGGCCCAGCCCACTGTGGTGCCACCCTGTGCCAGTGAACAGCACTCCTCCTTGACCTCTGCTTCAGTTCCTGCTTCCACATTCCTGCCTCAGGTTCCGTCCCCCCAACCCCATTTCCCTTCATGAAAAAACTATAAGCTGTAGAGTGAAATAAACACTTTCCTCCCAAAGTTATTTTGCTCATGTTCTTTATCACACCAATAGAAAGCAAACAGACCCACTTGCATGTAACTTAAATTACAGTTTTATTTCATTTAGTATCTCAGAGCAATAGGTCTGAATATTTGTCTTCAAAACAAGAATGTAGTCAAATGTAAAATCTACTTTCAGCAATGGTAACTTGGAACCTCAGCAATACAACTAAAAGCCCATGACAAACTGTAGTGTTATATACTGAAATCCCAACACCTAGCAGGCTGAGGCTAGAGGATTGCTGCAAGTTCAAGGAAAGCCTGGGCTACACTGTAAGACCTTGGCTAAAATAATTCTGTAAAAAAGAAACCCAGTCCTCTACCAAGTAAAATCTTGTAAAACCAAAAGTTTAATAGTAGTACAACTTATACCTCGTGGACACTTACAATTAAAGAATTGGTCACCCACCTTAAAAGACTGCTTACCAAAGATGACAAATGCTCTCATCATTTTAATTTTCTACACTTCACCCTCCTCCAACCCCACTAAAAACTACTTCATCATTTCTGGGAGTTCATGTACAGCAGGTTCCAAGAGAACACTAGTCCCAGTATCACAATGCTCCGCAATATCAAATGAGAGTTCTTTCAAATTACACATTTTTTAAAATGTGTGTGTGTGCAGCTACGAATGCACATGAGGCTGGGGACAACCCAGGTGTCATCCTCAAGAACACCACCTAAGTCCTTTCACACAGTGTCTCTGATTGGCCAGGAGCTCCCCAGTTAGGATAGCAGGGCTGGCCAGCACAGCAAGTCCTCCTCATAGGCGGCCACACCCAGCATCTGAGGGTCCTAGTGATCTAACTAGGGTCCTCTGCCAGAAAAGCAAGCGCCTCACTGACCAAGCCATCTCCCAACCCTTAACTGACGAGGGCTGGGGATGTCATCCAAAGTGCAATACACATTGCCTAGCACACGAGGCCCTGGACTCAATCCCTAGCACCAAAACACAGTAGTAATAACTATGATCAGTTCATGGTCACTACTCATGGACTTCCTTCCCAGGTCAACCAGGAAAAACCTGGAAGCTCCAACAGCAGCCAGGATTACTGATTTCAAAAGGTGCCTTAGCCTTCTTTTTCTAAACCCCAAAAATAAACCACTTGTATTTCACAATAACCGTCAAGGTAATTCAGATTTCTCCAGAAAGAGAAATAAAGAAATTTTCGGTAATTTAAATAAGAAAGTGACATTAATGCCTAATCAAAAGAAGTTCAGAGAACCATGTTTTTAGATTTTCTTTAGGTGACCACAAAGGAAGTTCTAGGACAGCCAGGGCCACTGTCCAAAAAAAAAAAAAAGAAAGAAAGAAAAAAGATTTCTGCAGGCACAGCACATGGAATGCACATACATCTAGTTAGGCATACACAGAAAATAAGTCTTTTGTTTTTTTAAGTAATGGCTACATAGGGAACTTAAAACATTAAAAATAAATAAATAAAAGGCCATAGTAAATTGACTCAAGAGCCCTCGCTCTCTTATTTTTTCCTCAACAAATTCAAGTTACTGAACCAAAAATACTCCTAAGAAAAATCTGAATTTCCTATCAAGTTAAAAACAAGAATCTCTGGGGAACAGAGTAGCATATTCAATGAGTGAAGAAGACAATTACTCAATAAAAAAATATGGGGACAATTTAAATTCCTTACTTCTTATTTAATCAAACAACAGAGAGAGAACTGAAATTACAGAAAGAACATCTGAAAGGACCGGTTTTCAATCTTGGGATAAGGAAGGATGACAGGATACAGGGATTTAAAGATCAATAAGAAGGGAATAGATAACGAAAATATTAGTGACTTGAGAAACAAAACTTTTCCGTAAATGAATCTTATAAATCATCAAGAGAAAATCACCCACCCAAAACAGATTAGTGACATAAACAGGCACTCACATTAAACCACTAGTGTGGAAAAAAAAAGACTCAAGTTAATATAAATAGCAATTTGTTAAGGTTTTTTTCTTCCCCAAGAAGATCCCATGCATAGACTTCACCCTCAAATACAAGCATGACTCCTGCTGTAGCCTACCTAAAACACAGTGTGCATGTGAGGACAGGGCAGAAGTCTGCTAACTAGAGCAGTATTTATGCGTAAGAATTCCTTGTTATTTAAATCTGAATGTCAACCACAGCTCACCCAACCCATCTTTCTAAGAGATTATCAAGAGAAATTCCCTCTTGTTTTAGCACCTGAGGTACATACTATATCTTCCAGATGCAAGGTAACATTACCCTTTTGTACTTCTGCACTTTGAAAAAGGTTTCTATTCTCACCTTAAAAATGAACAGTAATCTTTAGGGAATCAACTGACTCAATATGTTACCTTCTATATAGAAAGGTAAAACTTTTGCTTTCAGAAATGATTCAATTAAAATAGAAATACATTAACAGAAAATCTCTTAAACCCCTAAAAATACCTGGAACTCTGTTTCCACAGCTCCCAAATTATGTTTTTGCTACCGCAGATGATAGATAGATACCTCCCAAAAGATATGTCATAATACATTAAAATTCAATACAACAGAAATACAAGGAACACTGAACAAAGTTTTTTCAACTGTTCACACTGCACAAAGGAAGAACCATGAACAGATACTTTAGTAGAACTTAATACAGGCACTGGAATAAAAAACTGCACAATTAACTTTATATTAAAACATTTTAATTGAAATTATTAATAAACATTACTATTAATATTTTTAGTGCAAACTCATTCTAATTTTTTCTACTAATTAATTTTTTATCTTTTTGTTTGTTTTGGTTTTTTTGAGACAGGATTTCTCTGCATTACTCTGGCTGTCCTGGAACTCTCTCTGTAGATCAGGCTGGCCTTGAACTCACAGAGATCCGCCTGCCTCTGCCTCCCTAGTGCTGGGATTAAAAACATGATTACTTTTTCAAACATTTCCATTCTTCTAACTGCTTCAACTTCAAAGTCGAAGCAAGCCAGCATTGATACTGTAAAACTCAGCCTCTTCTCAGCAAGCTGTAATAAATTTTATCCTAACTCTCCCAAATGGTAGGTAGCATCAAGAAAGAAATCTAACTTCCCTTTGTGCTGTCTGCTTCTCAGTTACAGGTCCCTTACAGTCTGTAACAGTGATATGCCACCTCTCAATGGCACTGATTAGAAAGAAACAAGTAATAAAGAAATGTTGAAATGTGTAAGGAACAGTCTTCAAACCTTTGTATTAAACATAAAGAACATCTAAAAATAGTTAACCTTACAAGTTCATAATTGTGGAGAAGGACTGGAGCACCTGTCAAAATCTGGCTATGTTCTTAATTCTGATACTTGACTTATCACTGATTCTCAACTACAAACTCTATATGTCTAATTTCCTCATCTAGTAAAACACAGCTGTGCTAAATTATCTCTTAGTTTCCTGAATTCCATAATCTAATAAATGTAGTGTGGATTTTCATTTACTTTTTGTGCTTTTCCTGCCATTAAAAGGAACTAAGGTACTAAGCTCACCATGAATTAAAACTGATCAGACATGGAGACTGGCTCACTGGCTAAGAGCACTTGCTGCTCTTTGCAGGGGACCCAGACTCAGTTCCCAGTACCCACACTGTGAGCAGCTCACAACTGCCTAAATGCTAGCTAGTTCTAGCATGGCTGGTTCCCTCTTCTGGATTTCAAGGGTATCTACTCACATGCGTGCTCGCTCACTCACACACACACGCACACGCACACGCATGCTCAGGTTAATGCACATCCATAAAACAATCTTAAAAAAATAATCAACTGGCAAGTTTTGAACAGTGAGGTTCTTCTACATGTGAAGGGAACTTTATGAATCAATTAAGAAAAGAATTTAACTTCAATTTATCTCTAGCATGCCAGATTCCACTTTGGGAAGTATTAATGACAGGGAGGACAAATAAAACATTGTTTATCTTCTTTAGTCTGAATCCTATCCAAACCTTAAGTTAGATGTAAGCCCTTACTAGGTGACTTGACAGTTTTGAGTCAAAACTACAGAACTCCAAACAACTACAACTTTGAGAATCTATCTAAAATTAGGCTTGTTACTAGAATCTCAGAAGTTAAGAATCAGAAGAAATCCTGGACTCCCTGTTCTACAGATGACGAAATCACAGTGCACCACAGGATACAGTGAACACCCGAGTAGGTCTGCTAGCTCACACTTGTGAGTCCAGCAGGGATGGGACAGAAAGACTTTCTGTCCTAAAGTCAGATTAGGTTACATAGCAAGACCTGTCTCACAAAAACCAGGACTGAGGATGTGGCTGGATAGTCCTGTCTTATATGTATCAAAGACTTTGGATTCCCTCCTTAGCACCAAGGAGAAAAAAAAAAAAAGACACCCAAATCATATCAAGTTTACCAACTCTCAGAACAAAGTGGATTCTCCAAATCACAAAACCACTTCCTCCCAAGCAGACTCTGAAATGAGAGAGGACTTTTACCCCCAAGTTTTGTGTTTTGATAAGAAACAGCTTACTTATTCCCTGTCCCCCAAAACATACACAGAGCATTAGCAGAACCCAAAAACCAAGAAATGTAGTGTCAACAATAAGGCTGCATCTAGCCACACTCTCAAAGTCCTGGATAGGAAAAAAGAACGTTCTCCCAAGGAATACAGTTCTCAAAGTAAAGCTCAAAAACTGAATCTATTCATAAAAAAAATCTCAAAATCAGGAACAATATTTCAGAAGTTAACCAAATACAAGACCCAATAATTATTAAATATGCAAAAACAAGCAAAGCTCCTGCTTACTGTTGCTACACTTAAAAATATGCATATGTGTGTGCTTGACAAGAAAGCCCAAATGCTGTGACCTACTAACTGAGGCAGGAATATGAAAAGATCCATTCATTCTCCAAGTGCTCTTCAGGAGACACATGAATCAGAAGAAACACTGACAAACAAACCTCTTCCTGCTTGGAAAAAATGAGGAAAACAAATAAACAAAAACCACTCATTCAAATTTACTTAGACTTTAAATTTCTAAATGGAATTTTCAGTGATTATTGAAATGGTTCACAACTAAATTTTTTCAAATTATATTCAATCTTAACTGAATACATTTATGTAACCGGAACTAAAACTAATTTATCTTTAGTCAAGCTTCATTAAAACTTTATGCCAAACACTTTGGAAATTTTTCCCTTTTACTGAAATATTTAAGTTTTCAAACTCAAAATATAGACTGCGTCCAAATAAAGTACTTTGCCCAGTTTTAACACAGCACTGCAACTGGAGCCCACTAGACATCCACCTCCGTCAACCAGACTTCCTCATTAAATGTCTTAATGAATAAAACAGCATCAGATATGCTCTGTTTCCATCTAACATACTAAAAAGGGTTGCAGGACAACTCATGCTTACAAGAAAACCATTATACCCAAAATATTTAAGCTCTATTTCGTTAACTGCTGACCACTACCATACATAATAAAAATTACTACACGACGACGTATGTTGAAAGAGCTGTGTCACGGCTAACCGGACATCCCAATGTTCTTTAATCCCAGTACCATTAAAATTCATTCTTTCCAGACCCTTGAGTTTCAGCTTACTAGAATTTTCTAAATCCTTAATTGAGGCGCCATGTAAATCTAAACAGGCAATCAAACAGTCTTAAGCTAAAAATACCTAAAATACCACTGCCGTGTGAACTCCTTCAGCCAATAAATAGCCTTTGAGATGCCGGCCCACTTTGGACACGATCTCATGTTCTACAAATACAGGTGAAAAGCGTGTGGACCTCTTAGCTGAAGGAGTTCCCATAGCGCTCCAAGCGCAGCAGGTGTTTGTTGTGTTTTGTTTAGCGTACTGTCTCTAGAAACCCAAAGACAAATACAAAGAGTCTGCCTTAGAAGTCCGGGGACCCTAAGTGGGATAAACCCTCAGTGCCAGGGCTCCAGCAGATGGATGTAATTAAAGGAGGGGACAATTTATAAAGGTGGGGTGGAGGAGGTCTTATCTTCACACACTGTTATGAGGCATTTTGATAAGACCTCTTTTTCAATTTTCACAAATGCCTGGTGCTTTTAAAGAAATAGCTTTCCCATTGAATGGACTTTCAGAGTTTATAATTAAGCCTCCTCCTGTCCAGCAGCCTGGGCAGCATGAAATGTGACACATAACAAAATCATTCAATGTAAGATGTCTCATTTGACAGGTGTCTCATTAAATAAATCTCAAAGTCAAGGTAAGAGATGCCTTTGAAAGAGGTGAGCTATTAACTCCAGGAAAACTTGGAGGGAAAACTGTTCTCTAAAAGTCCACAGAGCTCAGTCACGTGAAAGAGAAGATATTAATAGTATGTGGCACATCTGAAATCTCCTGCCATGAGAGAAATGCCTCTGTGTGCATCTGTGTTTAACACATCCCTGGGGACCCAAACAGGATGGAAGTCAAAAAAAAAAAAAAAAAATCAGGGCACACTCCACCAGCTGCTTAACAATCTACACAAATTCAATCCAAACAGTAAGAAAAAAATTCCAAGATTTATACAAGGCACGGCTCCTATATGATGTCAGGGACTGTTACCTTCCTAATAAATCAAAAGCTAAATTTTGTAAGAAGACAATAACAAGCATGTATTACACAACCATTTACAGCAGCTGACAGTCTATTTATTTAGTTTTGTCCTGGCAGTGTGGACTGACCTCTGAGATTCACACGCTAGGTCTGCAAAGAAACTTCCCAGACTGATCTATCTATCCTATGTGCTTGCTACAATCCTAAGTACAAAACCTCCACCATTTTCAAAACACTATAATAAAATTCAGAGAATAAATGCTCTCTAGCTCTTGTATAACCTAAGAATCACAAAACAGTACAAGAAAATATCAGCAACGCACTATTTACTATAAAGACTACTGGTAATTCAGCTTTCAAACAGACAAGCTCTTTAATGTTGAGTATTATCATTGCTTTAAAAGAAGTGATCATAAAACCCACTCTGAGGTTATCTGCTCAGATAACTTCCCAATAAAGATTTAACACAAGAAATACTTGGATAAAAATGTAATCACTACATAAGCCTTATCAACTGTAAGAATCATGATTTATAACCAGAATATTTAGAACACTAATACTTTCTGCACTGCTCTTACTTGTCAATCTTGGTTCTTTACATTTTTAAAGGCCATGTGATAAAAAGAATCATCTCCATTTTACAAGGAAACACCCAGAACTGGCCGATAACAGCACCTTATTACCAATAAAGATAGCATATTTTCTGAAAACTCAAGTGTAAATGAAATTCAGCACCAATTCATAGACAGTGAGTTGAATCACAAACTTTGCTCCCTTGTCTCAGCTCTACCAGGGGCTGAAAACCCTCAGAGAGAGTCAGCTGTCAATGTACCATACCATCTCCATCTGAAAGGAGGGCTGACTGACACCAGGACTCCTCCCTAATGGTTCTTGAAAAGACAAATGAGACCATTTATGTGAAGGCCCTTTAATATTTCTGAAGACAATAAACCCCAATATATGGTTTTATCAAACCATAGTTAAAAGACATCACACACTTCATATGGCAAATAAATATATGAACATAACAAAGTGTTAAGCAGAAAACAAAAAAAAAACTGAAAGCCTTTGTACTTAAAAGCACTACTGAGGCACACACTGGAGTCACATATTTAAGCCACACTACTCAGCACTGCTGTAATTATAGGAATAAGACCTACTTGTCAATGCACTGCTGGTGCCAACCACCCTTCTTGGTTTCCATGCAGGAAATCACGGAAGGTCTGAGCATCCCCAGAGAGAGAGAGGATAGAAATATGAGAAGGGGAGGGAGGCGAACTACCAAGCAGCCCCAAGGAAGCCCACATGAACACATCTTCCAAGACTCACTAGGTGCAGGGTCTGAACGCAACAGACTACAGAGCTAAAACAAAAGGCGCTGGGAAAGCTGTAAACATGAGTTCACCCTGTCCTGTGACACATGCCCCAGGAGCGAAGCTAAGCAGCTCATTCATGCCTAGGTGTTCATAACTTAGGCCCGGTAACTGAATTCCTGAGATTTTTTTTCTAACAAAATTGCTCTTTCAGGTATGACTTAAGTTGTATAATTTTTTAAAAGAAAATTAAACCTCAATATAATTAACAAACTTAACATTAGATAATACCAATTGAATTTCCTCCTATTTTAAAACTCAAAGAATGCTTTTGCAATAGGAGCAGTAACAATTTCCAAACTAAGTTTTTGGTAACTGCAATTAGAAGTTTTGGTAACTTCTCATCCAAGAGTGACCTCACTTAAAGACTTTCATTTTAACTTACCCAAATAAATACTTAACCATTCAAAGTAACCACAAATAGCTTTCAAAGCCCTTAAGCAACCTGCTAAAGATTATAAATACTGAAATTTAATTGAACAAAGACCCTCAAGAGAATGGAAGGCCTCTGCTGGACAACAGCATTGTGAAAATAAGAAACAAAGTGGCGGAGAAGGTAAGAACACAGATAGTGATAATGTCCTCAGGTTAAACATAGGAAAACACTGTCAAGCCATCTCAAATTTCCTAGCTATCTTTAACTCCACCAGAAAAGACATGCAACAATAAATTCAAAAACAGTATATATGAGAAATTATTGAAGCAAATCAATATAGAATTTTCCAGTGCCTTCTTAAAAGAAATCATTTAAAACATACATGAATTGTTCTCTTCGTACACAAGCACTAACAATCAAAACACAAAAGCCTCCTTTTGGCTGTCCTATATTCCACAGGAGCAGAAGCAATTTCTAGGAATCTCCCCAGCCTGGGGCAAACCTTCACCATATGTCCTGATAATTCAGACATGCAGGGCCACCTTTCAGCAGTGCCTTGCTGTTAGGAACACACATCCTGGTGAAAATTGAAACAGCCTCTAGTGATGCTGAGTTTTATTCTAAGACAAATACCAGTCCACAGATGCTCAGTACTTTGATTTAGGCTTAAATTAAGTCCAACTTTGCTTAAATGCCAAAATAAGCAGTCAGACAACTTTGCAACAGCCAGACACCTTTCTTCTAGAACCCAGGGACACAGGCTTCACGTTCAAGAGCAGGCTGGACAATGTTTGTGGAGCATCCTCACTTTATTAGTAACTTTTATGAGCATATACGCTGACGCCTGCATCTATTTATGCTGTACATGGAAATACTGTAGTAAGTTCAGGAGGTAACAATTATGACGACTTTTCATAAACAAAAACAAAAAGATTAAAATAACCACACCAGAAATTTAAGATTTAACAAAAAAATCAGGTCAACTTTCAACTGAGATGAGTATGAAAGAATAAAAGCCCACTCGAAATGTTTTAAACACTGCTGAAAAAAAAAACAGCCAAAGAGAATCCAAGATTTAAACTTCAGAACTGTGACACCCAACCTTTCCCACAAATCTGATTCTAATCAACCTATTCAGTCATCAGCAAAGTGGAGAGAAAAGCTTCCTCCATACATAAGAGCAAGCTCAAATATTTTCCATTGCATATACCTTGTTTTATAGCCATTTCCCTCTATGTGATTAAGAAAGATTATCATTCTCATCCTAAAATACTCTCCCTTTCAAGTGTGATTACTATTTGATGTCTTTGCAAAGAAATATTTCACAAGTTACATGAGCCATGAAAGAAAAAGACATAGTTGTTGCTCCTACCCTTTTCTGGGCCAAAAAAAAAAAAAAAATTAAAGGCATATCTTCCATTAAGATACTATCTCCAAGAAAAATGCTACTGTATTACAATTTGGTTTCCTTTATGAGGCAAAATAGCAATCAAAATACCCACTTAAGTCCAGAACAACTTAAACAAAACTTAGAGGAACACCTCTTCCAGGCATGCTGTCTGTCTTGCATATCTCAATGTGGGCATTGAAGACTAATTCATGCAAACTAAACTCCAGCTAGAACAGTAGTGGAAGAACAGCTATGGAGTCTTGGGGTTGTTAGCAATATTCTTCATATGCACTTGCAATATGACACCCAAAGTTTTAATTCTCCTATGCTAACTATGTTAAACAAAAGTTATGACCACCGAGAACTCTAAAGCAGAGGGAGAGTGCAAGTGGCTTACAAAGCTCAGATACAATACCCAGCACCCATGTAACTCCATCACTTAGTTCCAGCCAAGCCTCTTAGCAAAAGAGAGAGGACAAGCACTTGAACAGGTACTGAAGAGTCGGGTCATATCAGAGGCGGGAACCACCAACCCTATAAACTCCAGTCTGTTTCGAGTCCTGCCACAGCTCTGACAATAAAGGCTCTAGGACAGCAACAGGTCAACTCTCTTTTTTTATGCTAGGATTCAAACTTGGAGGGGAAACTAAACAAAAGCAATGAAAAAGCGCTAGGGTAAGCAGCACTCAAAACAAAGAACATAAACTTACCAGGTGTCTAAGGACTCAGTAAATAAGCTGGCAGGCAGAGGAACAAACAAGGGCATCAGTTGACAAGAGCACAGCTCCCAGCAGCCCACGCTACACTGCGAAAGGTAAACTGTGGACTCATAGAAGAACATAGGGAAGGCACCCTGGAGCAGTTTTGGTTGTCACTGTCCTCGGTCCATATGAAAGCATCGGACATTTTCCTGAAATCCCAAACTGCCTGCAACCCTGAGCAGGCCTGAAGGAAAGCACCTCTACAGGCTTTCCTCTCTCACGTGTTGACCTGTTTCCTGTATTCCAGGCGACTCTGTCACCCCGGATCCGCCTGGTTTTCCAACCTCAGCCCTGGACAGCCGACTAAAACTTGCAGATTTAAAGAATGTTCGATTTAGTACTTACACAGACGGCATGTGAACAAGCTAAAAAAGGGTATCAGACTCACCAGGTCCCTTGAATCATTTATCGGTCCCTGCCAGGGCTAGAAACCACACATCAACGTGCAGGCAACTTCTTACCTGCGTAGAATCTGATGAGGCAGCCAATCTCCGAGTCCATGCCTTCCTCCTGCACCCTCCACAGCTCCCCGAATCCCAGTTGGAAGAGGTAGTCATTTTGGATCTGCAATGGCTTCTCGTCCGCCTCGAGGCGCCGGGTAGTCTCTCCGTGAAACTGGACATAGAGGGAAGGCGGCGAAGACGTCTTTTGCGCGGTCTCCCGGATGCGCCCCAGGGTCGACGGAGGGCCGCCCGGAGTTGCAGCCGCCACCACCTTGTCCTCTCTGGGACCCTGGCCGGCCATCCCGCCTGTGCCATCGACAACCCTGGGAGCTTTCGGCTGCAGTGAGGGCGAGGTCTTCGGGGAAGGAGGTCGAGGCTGCGCTGGGCGGCTGGGGCGGAGGGGAGGCGGCCCAGGAGCCCTGGTCGACACCAGGGCCGGGTCAGCCTCTAGCTCCTCCGACGACGAGGAGCCGCCGCCGCTGCTGTAGGGGTCCAATCGGTCCGACACGCTCTCGGCGCTGGGGCTCAAGCTGAAGCTCTCGGTGTCGGAGGCCGGGTGCGGGGCGCGGGGCGGAGAACCGAGGCCACCCGCGAACAGTTCCCCGGGGCTGCAGTCCGAGGGCGCGGGGCTGGCGCGGGGTGCGCAGTGTGGCCAGGAGCCCCCGGGAAGCGGCAGGTTGGCGGGAGGCGCGCGCGCAGGGCCCCCGACAGCCCCGGGAGCGCTGCTCGAGGGCGGTGGCTCCACTTCCCTCCCGAGCCTGACCTCCGGGGTCTGGACGGCCGCGGCCGGAGCGGCGGCGGGAGGCAGCCCCTGGCCCAGCACCTTCACCACCCCGCCGCCTTTGTGGCCCAGCTGCAGAAGCCTAACGGCCACCTCGGCGGCTGTGGTGTCCATCGTGCAGAGCACTGGGCGCAGGTAGGACGAGGCCATGTGGCGGTCAAAGACGTGCACGCAGCCCCGCTGGAGCTGGTGCCTCACCCAGTCCCTGTCCGACGGCTGCAACTGCAGCAGCTGCCGGTGCTTCAGGAGCAGCGTCTTCCTGTCCAGGCTCCGAGTGCACAGCGACGCCGAGGCCGAGCAGGAGGCCGGGAGGCCGCCGGCAGCCGAGGACGCCGAGGACGACGACGAGGAAGACGAGGCGGCGGCCGACAGATTCCTCTTCAGCCGCCCTCTCCTCAGCAGCAGCGAATCGGCGCCGCCGCCGGCTGCGGGCACCGGGGCGGCCCCGCCGGCCGCGGGCTGAGGCGCCCCGCGCCGCCGCCTGCGCCCGGTGCCTCCCGCCCGGCCAGGCATCGGTCCCGGCGGCGCCTCGCAGGGGGCCTGCTCTCGCGCCGCGCCGCCGTTCCCGCCGCTCGGGGCCGTGGCCACGCTCGGCGCGGGCTCCGGACTCCGAGCGCCCTCGGCCGCCGCCGCCGGGGCTCGGTCCTCACCCGCGGGGTCGGCGAGTCGCTGTGCCGGGGCTGCGGCGGCGGGCTCCATCGTAGCGGGGCTTCGCGTCGCCCCCCCAGCTCCGGAGACAGCGACGGAGGAGGAGGTGAGGCGAAGGTGGGAGACGATGGCTGCGGCGGTGCGAGGGGAAGGGAGACGCCGATGGCGTTCGGCGCGGCCGTTCGAGAGGATTATGTGGCGATCTGGAGCATTCCGTCGGTGTCTCGGTGTTCCATCCCGCGCTCCCGCCCGCCCGCTTCGTCGCCACCGCCCCCCCCCCCCACGCCCTCCCCGCGGGTCGCGGGCTCCCCAGCGCCAGGCCCCGCCCGCTGCCGGACAGCCTCAGCGCCCGGGAGCAGCGGCTCGAGCTCGGTCATGAATATTAATGAAGCGCTGGTAGGCGGGCGGGGCGGAGTTGATCATGAATATACATTAAGCATGACGACATTCCTGGGCGGAGCGGGGAGAGCGGGAGTCTGGGGCGGAGCCTTAGGGTAAACAAACGTGACGCGTGCGTACGGGAGCGGGGCGGGGCTATTTCCCAGGAGGTTTCTCAGCGGACCACAGGCGAGGTGGCGAGAGGAGCAAGCAGTGCACTGTGGGGGTTGTAGTTCAGCTCCCGGGAGAACATGCAGGCGAGGCAAATAGCGAACTACAAAACCCAGCGATCCTCAGGTTCTGCCTACCCTCACCACCAAGCCTCTGGCCCTGGCCAGTGGGTTTTGTGCCCTCTGCTGTTGAACCCTGTGCCCGGTGAACGTTTTTCATTAACTTGCTCCTCACCCGCTTTACAGATGAGTTTTATTTTCCCGGCTAATTGAAAGTGAGGGCTTTCAGGGACTCTATGTAGGCGAGGCTTTGTGTGAGACACAAATACACAGTTCCCAGGAGCGCTGGCCAGGTCTTCCTGACATTTTCTCAAGACCCTTGAAGACTAGCAGCTTTTGAAAAGTCTGTTTTAGAAGGGAGTAGAACGTGCTTCGTGGAAACCGCTGAAATTAAACTCGTCTTATCCCCTTTCTTATCAGGACAAAAACAGCTAAGGACTTGTATCCTGATGATTTTAAGTCTAAAAGGAGCTTAATGACATAGAGCAGTGGACGAAAAAAAGAAAGATTAGAATGGAGACATGGTGATATAGGAGATAGACCGTTGTTTTCCCTTAGTCTTCTCTGGATTTTACTTACAGACACTCGGGGCGGGGAGTGGAAACTGACGAGAGAGAGAGAGAGAGAGAGAGAAGCGGGGGGGGGGGGGGAGGTGGAGAAGGGAGGGGGAGGAAGGGAGAGAGGGAGAAGGGGTGGGGGAGAGGGAGAGGAAAAACTGAAATTCCTATCAAGGCACATAATTTTTAAGTTATCTACACAGTTTCATTAAATATGGATGGAAAAAGCAGCCAGGACAAAAAAAAAAAACAAAAAAAAACAAAAAAAAAAAACAGTTTTTCAAGAATTTCTGGAATTCCTAAACATTATGTCCTCTTTTCTTCTTTAACGGGACTGGAGAGGTAGGTCAGCAGCCAAGAGCATGGGCTGCTCTTGCAGAGGACCCGTATGATAGCTTCCTCTGAAGGCAATGCACCATGTGATGCACAGACATACTACAGACAATTCACTCATACACATAAAAATAAATCTTTTTTAAAAAATAAGTCTTCACTTGTACTAGGGAGGCTGACACAGGCAGAGCTTTGAGTTCAAAGCCAGTCTGTTCTACTTAGCAAGCTCCAGAACAGCTAAGGCTACAAAGTAAGACTCTGTCTCAAAAGAACCAATAATAATGATATTAATAATAATCTATATCATAGATTTTGGTTTCAAAAAACTATTTATTATAGTAATATATGAATATATATGTGTGTGTATTCACACATGTAAATATATGTGTGTATATATAGGTATATGGATACATACATAAGTATATGTGTGCATGTCTGTGTGTATAGCTATAGTAAGATGGAGTGGCAGTGCCTTTAATCCTAGCACTCAAAAGGCGGAGAATGGCAGATATCTGTGAGTCTGAGGCCAGCCTCATCTATGTAGTGACACCCTGTCTCAAAAAGAAAGTTATAGGAATAGTTGCCAGACACTGTTAGCTCAATGGATTAACTCAGATGCTTTATTAAATCCAACTTGATTGTATTTAGAATCACCATGGGAAAATCTCTGGATGTGTCAATGAGCATGATTTCAGAGAAAGGTTTAGCTGAAGAAACACCCAAGCCGCACCATCTACAAAATAAAAAAAAAAAAATCCCTGCAATGATGTTCTCTTTACCTTCCATCTGTGAGCCAAAATACGTCCTTCCCACCATAACAAAGAGCAACAGGTGTTGGAGCTGGAAAAACGGTTCAGCAGTTATGAGCACTTGCTACTCTATGAAAGGACCTGGGTTCAAGTCCCAGCACGCACAAAGTGTTTCACAAACACGTGTAACTCTAGGCCCAGGAAATGCTTAGTGTAGCCTCTGTGGACATTGATGTGGTGCACAGACATGCAGTCAAAATACCCATATGCATAATAAATAAAATTTTCAAGAATTATCTTTTAAAAGCAGATGTCAAAAAATGAAGTTTTGCCAGATTTCTTAGCTAGAATCTATAATCTGAAAACTGACCTCTCCCAATACTGCTCAGGAATGCCAGTGGCAGGGAGAACAGAACGGCAAGAGAGGCCCACGATGCTATCCTAAGCCTTCCTGAAGAGACTAAACCAGGATGTGAAAGGAAAGAAAGAAAATGAGAATTACAGAGAGTGTAGAGCATCCTGGTAACACCAGATAAAACAGAGCCCTGCAGTTGAAATAGCAAATTGGTAAAGAGCAATGAAACTTAAGCATGGAGGTTTCTAGTACTGTGGACCATCACTCAGCCCTCTGCACCAGCCCACAGTATACAACTGCTGGAAATAAAAGGATTGTGTCTTTTTGTTTTTGTTTTTTAATGTTTTCCAGACAGCTTCAAGTAGTTGCAGGTGGGGACGGCATCGTCGTAATCCCACAGCGTATCACACTATGGCCTCCCCTTTGACGTGTTCCAAGCATGCAGTCCTCTGCTGTTTCTGCCCAGCCACACTTTCCAAGCAATCACTTTGTTTTGGAGCTTGACCCCAGGTCCTTCTGCACGCTGGGTAGGCACAAGGAATGGCATCTCTCTTTTAACGTTTTGTATGTGTGCACACGCGCTTGCTTATATATGTCTATGTGTGGTCGCGCATGTCTGCATGTGTGTGTGTTGGTGTGTCTGTGTGTGTACTCACACATGTCTGTATGTGTGTGTGATATGTATGTGTCTGCGCGTCTGTGCCCTGGCTCACATATGGAAGACAGAGGACCAACCACAGGTGTAGTAAGCATCTACCATGTGGGTCCCAGGAATTGAAATCATAATTAGTCGCAAGTGACTTGACCTGCTGAGCCATCTCACCAGCCCCAAAGAGTCACATCTTAAAATGCTAAAAGATAACCCTGAAAAGAAACATTAGACATAAAATACATAAATTTTGTAAACCTTTATGTCAACTTGCTAAAATATTTCCACAGCTAAATTCTGTGAGAACATAATATTCTATTACTTTCTGCTGTGTGCTTTATAACTGATTTGCTGCTCTAGGTTAATCCTGGGTACATCCTTATATTTAAGATAAAAAAAACACTTTTGAGATTATTTTCTAATATAAGCAGTTGGAATTTTAATAGAAGCATGAATTGATAGCTGGGACAGTTTCTATGTGAACTATTAAGGGCTCAGCTGTGTCCAGAAATAAACTCAGAAAGATACACTTTACCATGTAATATTTTTAGTTTGTACATTATGAACAAGGAATCTAATTATAGCTTCACATTTGTATATCCCTTGAGCTACTAGTGGTTTACCATCGTAAATTGCTCAGTGTTTACTCATTCTATTTTACTATGAGGGACCCACTTAGCAAATTACTGCTCTAGTGCACTAAATGGGCCCCAGGTGGCCCAACTGAATTAATGTGTTCTCAGTTCAGTGGCAGGATGAGACCGCGTGGTCTCTCTGAAGTCATACCCTTCCTCATAAACATCCAGTGTGAATTCTGCCAGGATCTGAGCTTGCAACATCTTTCTTCACAGGACATTTTATAGATATGGCTTGATAACCTTTCAGATTTTAGCGACTCTTTTAACACCATAATTGTATCTTTTCTGAGTGGTGTATGTGGGTGTGTGTTATATGCTTGTGTGTGTGTGCTTGTGTGCAAGTGCAGAGGGAGAGGGAGAGAGAGAGATTCCTAACAGTTCCTTTCCTATATCACACCAGAGCATTTTCTGATTTGTCTATGACTACAATAGCAAAGTGTTCTCTAGACAATGAATCCTCATAGTCTGCAGATTTACCTTGGGGAAGCAGCTAGTTGTTTTCCTTTGTGGTCCACAGTGCAGACATTAGAAGAGATGCTGCCAGTCCCTGGAGATCTTACCCTTTCCCTTCTGCCTCCTGACACACGCAGTAGCCCGGCCTCCTTTCTGTCAATGATGAAGACTGTAAGCTGAGTGGCTCAGGGTGACAACAATGCTTTCCTTCGTGATTCTGGAGCTCAGAAGTCCAAAGTCAAGATGCAGGCGGTCAGATTCTTGCTTGTCCTGTTTAGTTTCTGGTGATTGTCAGCATTGCTTGGTTTGTAGCCCTGTCAGGAACCCTTCTCCCTGATTCTGTTTCAGGGAGACACAGAGAGTCTGGAAAGGCAGTAGTCACTATACCAGGGCCCACCCTAATCCTTCTGACTTTATTCTAACTGAATCGATCCTGGTGGTCTGTGTATCTATAAGCTGGGGAGAAACATTGAGCCTAGTGTAATAGATACTTTGGGACTCTCCCTGGGAACATCAATCTGAAAAAACATTAAAACTTCATTTATTATGTTTATTTAGTGTTTGGGTTGTGGGGAGCAGAAGTTCTAAGTGAATGATGTATATTGTTGACAGGAGCATGGACATCAAGGACCCTGGTGCCTCAGATCCACGGGGAATCGCAAAGCCTTCCCTCTTCCCCATAGAGGCCAGAAACTGCTCCATTTAGAGGCCAGAGACTGCCCTCCACGGAGGTCAGAGACTGCTCCCCAAAAAGGCCTTCTACCTAGGTTAGCTACTCCCTTCCTCTGTTGACTGTATACAGTAAATTCACCTCATCCATTCAGATGTATAAAATAAATGTGCTGAGTTTCCAGGCTGCTGCTGGTGTATCTTCACCAGAGTGCAGAGTCCACCTAATGTCAGCTTTTCTGTATGTGAATCTGTAGTTTCTTCAGCCTCTCCCCATCCCAGTTAGATCAGTCCCTGAGCTGTGGATGCACAGGACTCAACTCGTAGGAGTCAGTTCTCTCCCACCACATGGTTTGGGGGGAGGTAAGTGTTTTTACCTATGGAGCCATCTTTCCAGCCCTCTAACTTTGAGAACGAAGGTACCCTCCATTATTATCTCTGTCACAAGCCAGGTATAATATAAGGAATGGGTGTATGATGGTAAACAAAGCCCAACCATTATCCTCCCAAATATTTTCAAATAAATGCAAACATATCGTGTTTTCTTTCTTAAGTACCTTGGCAAATACATACAAAAGAAAGACAAATCTCAGCATAAAGGGTAGTCCTTTAAAATCAAACATGCTTAACTTCATAATAAACTTTGTCCCTTGATATTAACAACAGGTCAGTACCAGATCTCAGACTGGTTCCTGTGGATCATAACTCTGAAGCTCCCAGGCTGTCTTTAGCCATTCTATAGCCAGGAAAACAGTTACAGTAAAGTAAGACTCAATAATCTCCAGCCTTCTGTTTCCACAAGCATCACCTTATTGTAAAACATGGCCACTGCACTCACTAATGCTGTGTCGTGTGATCTTTACATGCCTCTGTTATAAAAATGAGATGTCAAGAGATCCATGCAGGGGTATATACCCAACGATCATATTAATAAAGCAGCAGATGGATGCTGAAAACAACAGAATTGAGATGCTCCACATCCTACACATGTGATAGTTTGCAACCCGAGCAATATTTTGGGTTCAAACTTGGAAACCAGAAGTTCTGTTCTCTAGTAGTAAAGTATGACCGTGGCGAGACATCACATGGCTTCAAGAAAGTTGATTTGTTTACTGGTTTGTGCTGTGAACAGGACTGAACTGAGCAGTGTCTCTAAAATGTCTTACACCACAAACAATAAATTTCTGATTCTATCTTAAAAGCAAAATTGTCTAATTTGGAACACTGGCAAATTTTTTGTGAGTCATGAAGCAGAAATCTCCACATTTAGATGCTATTAATTTGAAACAACAAAGAATGTTAGTACTGATTCTTGCCATTTAAAAGATTCTTAATGCATTGAGAGTAACAGCGGGTTTGCTTGACATTTAAGACAGCTGCTGGGTGTTTAATCCTTTGAAACATGCATTTGTCACGAACAAGAACCAAGGTGGGAGAAGTTCCTCAGCTCTGGGTCCCCAACTCCAGGGTATTCATCAGTTAATGCTTTATGAGCCTGAATGGGTCGAGGCCTCTTTCATGCAGTCCAGGCAGATCACAAAAGTAAAATCCTCTGGGCTTGGGAGGACATGGACCCCAGGGTCATGGATAGGAGAATAAGAATACCTGTGAGTCCTAATACCAAAATCTGGAAATAACCTAAAGGCCCAGCATTTGGGTAAAGAAATGTTACATAACCCAAACCTGAAATACTAGTAAGGAAATGGTAGCACAGTCCCAGTGGGGTTGCTGAAGAACAGCAAAGCTAAACAAACTTCCCCAGTATCCAGCAAGGTGAAGAAACTCACAACCATGTCCATCGAAGAGGCCAGGCAAGGGGACACAGGGGACAGCCGCTACCTTGACTGTGCTTTACTTAGTGGTGGTGGGACAGTGATGTGCGTGCTCAGGAGAAACTGTGACTTCAATCTTGGACTTGGGGCTTCTCCCAGGATAGTGACATGCTGGCAGAGGCAACAAGTCACACCTCTAAGTCATGTGACCTCCAGGGTCCATAGCCAACACTCTACAGCGGTGATTCTCAAAATGGGGGTCACAACCCCTTTGACAAACCTCTTTCTCCAAAACTATTTCCATTACAGTTCATAACAGTAGCAAAATTACAGTAATGAAGTAACAATGAGAGTTATTTTATGGAAAAACTATATCAAAGGCTTATAGCATTAGGAAGGTTGAGAACTATTGATCTACAGTATACTGTGTTCCCAAAGTTGAAGACACCTGGGTGACGAAGTGTATTACAGCTTACAAGGGGTTCATCGGGATGGGATTCCCTTATCTGTTAAGGAGCGTGTGTGTTTACCCCATATGGTGGCTTGAAAAAAGATGGCCCCCATAGGTTCATTATTTTGAATGCTTAGGGAGTGGCACTATTTGAAAGGATTAGGGAGTGTGGCCTTGGAGAAAGTGTGGCATTGGGGTGGGATTTGAGGTTTCAATAGGCCAAGCCAGGCCCAGTGGCTCTCTTCTGGCTGCCTGTGGATCCTGGTATAGAACTCCCAGCCACCCCACACCACATCTGCCTGCGTGCCGCCATTCTCCCCACCATAATGACAATGGTCTAAGTCTTTGAAACTGTAAGCAAGTGCCAGTTAAGTGATTTATTTATCAGAGTTGTTGCGGTGTTTGTGGCCATGGTGTTTCTTCACAGCAATTCGGTATCCCACATATCTAGGTCAAGTTCAAGAACAAGCCAAAGTCATCCTTATGGTCAACAGAGAGAGTGGAGCTGAATCAACAGGAACAGAAGTAAGAGAGGGAACAAGGGATCAAGGTCTTTAGTAGGAAGAAGAGCCTGCAGTCCCAGGGACGTGCTCTGTGTTCCTTCCTTGACTCCAGTGTGTTCAACTGGACACTCGTGTCTTATATATTTTCTAGATGTATATTTTTCATAACAAAAATGTTTTAAAGATCAAACTGTATAGTTATCTACTTGAATTTCTGTATTTTATCTATTTCTAAGAGTTTAAGAGTTATGTTGTCCCATGTTATAATTCTTCCTCATTGAGATAGTCTCTCCTTCAGGGAAGAGCTCATAGAAGTCAGAAAACTAAGGAAATTTCTAAGACTCGTGAAGTCCCTCCCTCCTCAGGGTGATATAACCAAGATTCAATTGCTGAGCGCAGGGTCCCCTCCGTGGCGCTGCCTGCGGAGTGTCCAGGGAACTGTGGCAGTGCAGCTTTCCTAAGTCATCACCGTGCTAGGTGCACTTTCCAGGGGTGCCACTGACTTGAGTGACTCCTGTTCCTGTAAGAAACCCCAGTAAACCCCTTGCTTGGTGAGAAACCTGGGTGCTGTCTGCTGTCTGGGAGCTAGACATCTGTTCGCATATCCCAGAAAAAGTTATGTGCTACCCCAAACTGCTGAATTCAGATCAGTTTAACAGGTATTTAAAATGGCTGGTGGATTATACATATAACACAATTTAAGAGAGAACTTTAAAAATCATCTTACTTGTGAGAGCAATGACTGCATCACAGAAAATATAAAGAGGCCACTTGGTGCTCTCGAAGTTCCTCCTGCATCCTAATGCAGTAGAAGTCAGCTGCATTTTCCAGCCTGCCTTTCTCACTTTTTAATGTTGCTATAAACTCCACAAATGTAATCTTGTTGCTTAGTTGGTCATTGGTTTTGTATGTTGTGTTGGTAGTGGGACTCGAACACAGTCCCCCACACATTAATGGAGTGTTCTACCACTGAGTTACATGCCAAATGCTCAATCTTAAATTTCTAGATAAGAATACTGTTTTTTTTTGTGTGTGGGGGGGGGGTGGTTTTGTTTGTTTGGTTTTTGTTTGGTTTGGTTTTGTCTTTTTGAGACAGGGTTTTTATGTGTAGCCCTGACTGTCTTGGAATTCACTCTGTAGGCAGGCTGACCTCGAACTCAGATCCACCTGCCTCTGCCTCCCGAGTGCTGGGATTAAAGGCATGCACCACCACTGCTGGGCTTTTTTTTTTTTATTTTTAGTATTTTATGTATTTCTACTTGTAGAAATAAAAATTAGCATACAATACATCTTGCCATCTCTGTATTTTCCCACCATTCAAACCACATTTAAATAAGGCACTGTCTGAAGCTCGCCTTAGGTGACTCCATGAGGAAGTGAAAATGAGGAAACACTTGTCACAGACCTATAACATGCCAGGGTAGGGTGGCCAGGGTAGGGCGGATAGAGCTGGAGGACCTGGGGCCTGGCTCGTGGCTAACAGTGCATCCTGCTCTCACTAACCTTCTAACCCTTCTAACCCACACCGGAGGCTCACAACTACCTAGAACTCCAGCTTCAGCGGGTCTGATGTGCCTGATCTCTGTATGCAACTGCACGCTCTTATTGTTACATTTAATATCTGAATGTCAAGGTGCTCCCACTGGGAAGAGAGCTCAAAAAGGTTCAGTGCCTTTTGTAAGGTCACCCAGCTAGAAAGGAACAAAGTCAAGGTAGAAGCCCAAGCTGTGTGTGTGTCCAGGCGTGTGTGCATGTGTGTTTGTGTGTGCATGTGTGATGCTTGTGGTGCATGCATGCAAACATACAGGTGTGTATGCACATAAGCATCCATGTAGAGCCCACAGCAGAGTATCCACTGTCTTCTCCATCACTCTCTGCCTTATTACTTTGGGACAGTGTAAAACAGTTAGGGTGGCTGGGCAGTGAGCTCTTGGGGTTTACCTGCTTCAGCCCTCCAGTTCTGGAAGTATAGGAGCTTGGGGCCATGCCTAGCTTTTTATTTGGGTTTTGGGGCTTCAAACTCAGCTCACTGTAGTGCAAATGCTCTCACCCTCTGAATCACCGCCCCAGACTCAAGCTTTCTGAGACCAATATCAGGGCTCCAAAGTGTGCCCTTTAGCACGTCCCCCATCATGCTTGGGTAACATGGACCTGCCCGCCTGGGAAATTGCACATTTAAGGTCCCCACTTGTTGTTATTTTTTCTTTTAGCTTTCCATCACTTATTTGAACTGCTATGTGAAAAATAAGACTTGAGGAATGGATGGGGAGTACTAGGTCAGGTGACAGCCTAGCTACTGCACCTGACTCCAAAAGTGAGGTCCTGAGCATCCCAAATATGGCTCAGTTTGTAAAGCACCTGCAGCACAAACATGAGGACCCATGCAAAAAGCTAAGTGTGAGGAAGCATGCTTGCAATCCCAGCACTAGGTGAGCCAAGAAAAGTGGATCCCTGGGGCTTCCTGGCACCAGCCTGAACAATCAGTAAGCCACAGATAACTCCATTGAGTTGAGAGACCCTATGACCAAAAGCAAGGAGGCTGTTCATGAGAAACATCAATTATCAAAGGCCATTCTCTGGCATCTGCATAAATGTATACCCCCCCCCCCCACACACACACAATTCACACCCCCCAGACAGACAGGTATACACACACACACACACACACACACACACACACACACACACTGTGGTCGGGGGGTGGCAGGCCCAGGGGAGAAGGTTTTAACTACAACACAGCCTCTTACCCTTCAGGAGCCATGAGACCCACCATCTTTCTAATGAGGCAATTTTACTTCAAATGTTCCTAAAATTTTCTAGGTAAATGAATTGTTTAATGTTTCTCATTTTTATCTTAAATAAGTAAATACCATAAGCAGTAAAGCTCCCAGAAAGGGTTCCTCTGAGGTAAGGGAGGGCTTGTGACCTGAGTTCTATGATGAATCCTCTCCTAGCCTGAGCAGCCAGGAGCCTCCCCCACCCACCAGCAGAACTGGCTCTTCTGCTTTCCATCTTTCTGCCCCCTTTCCCACAGGAGCAAATTCCTGCTAACCTAGCCACTGGCCTGGGGGGCCAGTGATTCAGATGTGAGTTATTGATGACATCTTCACTTCCTCTCAGAGAGGGGAACCACCATGATGCCATTCCCCTGGGTGTGACTGAATTTTGGAAAGATTCCTCCTGCTGGCAGCCCCTAACCTCAACATTTCTTGGAACATTTACTTTTAAAAAAATGTCCTTTTAATTTCACCATCCATCCCTTTGGGGTTGACATATAACTTTTTTTAGGCTCTGGCCAGCATTGTGACCCAGCCAGGGAAGCATACCTTTGAAATGTGATTTGAAGGAGATAGCAGCCCTAAATGCAGTTGCACAGGGGCACAGGGGCCTGACCGCAGTGGCTGCTCTGTTCTGAGTTGTGGAATGACTCCATAAAAAGATATGAGGAGTTTATTTTCCTCTTGGACAACGTCAGTTAACACACATGACCTAACATTCCTGGTGCTGTCTGCTTCTTCGTGACAGTCCCACTTCTCCTTCCTTCGCAGAGCTCAGCTCACACACTCCTAGTCCCTGTGTGCAAAGGTTTAGTGGAGAAACTGCCTCAGTGAGGGACAGGAGACACTCGCTGTCACACCTGGGCTCCCACAAGCATGTGCATATATGTTCATGTCCACTACACACACATACACACTACACATATATATGTGGGGAAAAAAGGAAAAAAAGAAGAAGAAAATCTTTCCACTTAGAAAAACAGAGATGAACCTAGAGAACAAGAGGCAAAATAAAACAAGTCAAATAGACAGATATCTATATGTGAAATCAAAACAGTCAAACAGGAGCAGAGGGCACAGCAGACACTCCCAGGGCCTGGGGAAAGGCTAAAGGGGAGGCAGAGGCCAGAGGCTACACAATGCAGTTACACAACACCATGGGTTAACAACACTGCATTGTACACTAGAAATTTTCTAAGATGGTAGATCTACATTTTCAAATCATGTATATGTGTCTGTGTATTGTGCCTTGAAGTCCTGAGATGTCAGATCCTCTGGAGATAGAGTTATAGGAAGCTGTGAGCCAACCAAGTGGATCCTGGGAATTGAACTCAGGTCGTCTGCATGAACAGTATACCATCTTAACTACTGAGCCACCTCTGCAGCACAAGATGGTAGATCTTACTTTTAGTACTTATCACAAAAATGAAATACACATATGCATTCATGATGAGGGTGGGAGAAATTATGGGTACATGATGGACATGTATGACCTCGACAGTGCTGGTGGTCTCACAAACACATGCTCGTCCCAAACTTACCGTGCTGTGGACATTCAATAGAGATATCTCTGCTGATCTACCTTAGAAACTGTCCTGTTGCTGGGAAGAGACACCATGACCACGGCAACTTATAAAAGAAAGCATTGGATTAGAGGTTTGCTCACAGTTTCCAGAGGTAAGATCGTGATCATCATGGCAGGCAGGAATGGCAGGCAGGTGGTGGGCAGGAATGAACGCCAACTGAAAGCTTACATCTGATCCACTAGCAGAAGGCAGAGAGAGACTGGGCCTTATGTGGGCTTTTGAAACTTCAAAGGTCACCCCTAATGCTACACCTCCTCCAACAAAACCACGCCTTCCGATACTTCCCGAAACAGTTCCACCAACTGTGGACCAGACATTGAAATATGTGAGCCTATCGAGCCGTTCTCATGCAAACTACTGTATAACCATACCTCAGTAAAGGGGTCTCCAAAAAATAAAACGCACATAGAGATAGGTTGATGACTGATAGAAGACTAGGCATATAGATGACGGTTGTATAGCTGTGATAGGGCTGGGATAATCTGAAAGATGAGTGAAGAATTATGATGACAAAGGTGTCAGCCAACCGTGGGGGGAAAGAGGAAACAACTGTTTACAACGCAGGACTTCCTAAAGATGTGGGACTAGGACTAACAAAATGGCTCCACTTGCCACAAAGCCTGACATCCTTAGTGAGATTCCCAGGATGCATGTAGTGGGGATAAACACCTCCCCAAAATTGTCCTGTAACCTCCACAGGTGCACACACTTACACACACACACACACACACACACACACACATATTATAATAAAAGTCCTTTTGAAGATACAGGACCAGGGCCACCAGGCTCTTCTGAATGGGAATCAGGAACAGAATGTACAGTCTCTTTAGGAGGCATATACACCACTGGGTCTCAAATGTCCTTCACTTTGTGGAAAATTGATTGCCCGTCACAGATTAATCTCTCTTC
Source organism: Arvicola amphibius (assembly GCF_903992535.2). Taxonomy (NCBI): domain Eukaryota; kingdom Metazoa; phylum Chordata; class Mammalia; order Rodentia; family Cricetidae; genus Arvicola; species Arvicola amphibius. Next base: position 109,656,530 of record NC_052058.2, on the reverse strand, counting down.
AATACACAGAGACAGAAAGTCCGAGGATGAGGCATGAAGCAGCGAGTTCTGTGCTAAGATGGTGGGCACACTCTGCTAGACTCTCCTCTGCCTAGCTCCACACACAAAGCACCGGCTTAGCTGTAGCATTGAGCCTGAGCAGAGCATGTGCTAAAGGGCAAGAGAAGCTGAAATCCAGCTCCTCTGTTGGCCAACCACTGGCACAGGCAGTGACCAGAGGAAGAGACACCATTTCCTCCTTGTCCAGGAAAAATCAAGAAATCACCAGACCTGCTCCTGCAGGACGCCTCTTTCCTGCGTTCACAAACATCTGCATGGGACTTGCTGCTGAGCCTGGGGTTCTGACAGCCAAAACAGAATCTGCATGAAAGCCTCATATCAGAGGTTTCCCACAAGCCTCCCTGACAGACTCCACAACAGCACAGTGGGCTGACTGCCACAAAACCACAGCACCCATCACAGGCAGGCAGCTGAGCAGTAATGTGAGGACAGCCTCCTCTGGAGAAGCTGCGGCAGCTTTGGAAGTTACTGGCCAGTGTCCTACGAAGGGATGATGTCAAACAACAGAGAGAAAAGAAAAATCAAGAGAGATCTCTTAGAAACAAAAATGAAGAAATTGGAAAAACATAGAGAAAATAATTCGAAAATGGAGGCCATCTCAGAAAACAGAGACAGAAACCATGAGATATCATTTTCACAAATTAAAGGGTGTGGTCCATTTCTAGTTTGCTGGGAAATTAAAATATCAAGTAGCCAGAATAGTAAATTAAAGATGTACAACACGGCATGCCATCACAAAATTCAAAATAATGTGGTTAGGGGAAAAGTTACAAAGCTTCTATGAAGAAAAAAATGAATTCTATTCAAATTTTGAGGACTCAGAATTTCTTCAGAGGTTTCAAGTCCCACAGATGATGGTCTTCATCTTCACTCCACTGAGGAAAAGCTCTCTCGATGTAGTCAAATTCGACACTTGCTCAAAACACTGCTCATTTATTAGGGAAGAAATGAGTAAGTGAAAGCAAGCTGGAAGAAGTTTGGTAGACTGAAGATTCTGGTTTTGGCCACATAAACCACCAAGTCTTACTGTTGAATGAATTCTGTGTCTCAGGATACTGCTGGAGGAAACTTCAGAGACAAAAAGGAGAAGGTGAGAGATCCAGGAAGAAGATTCCATCGAGGACAAGAAGAAGCCCCAAGTCAACAGTGACGATTGGGGCCTAGCGGGATAGAGAGACTCCAGCGGCCTCTGGTGAGGTCTGCACAGACACGAGAAGAAAATGCCTGGGATCCCTGTATTTCAGGTACACGGGCACTCCGGTGAGGAGTTTGGGGCCTCCTCAGCAATATGGAAAATAAACAACTAAATAAAAACACTAAGCAACCATGAACTGAGGGGGGGGTGCAAAGTTTTACAAGAAGAAAAGTTACAAATACTGTATGACAGATTGAGGAATATGACCAAAATTATGGCAGAAAATTGATTTAACTAAATTTGTTATGTCACTAATTCAGAAAAGGAGTGGACACAGAACACTTATATGAGTCTGGATGGGGAGACAGAGGGTGTGAAGGAGAGAAACATCAGTGTGGACAGGGTCTGTGTGCTGTGTAGGAAACACCCAATAGCTAAGGGGTAGGGAGAAGGAAACTGGAAAGCAGACAGCTGCCGTTCGGAATTAAAGCTGCACCCGCTGTTTAACGAGTGCACTGATGATTACGTCAACCTCTGCATGTTTAAAGCAAATGCGCAGTGCTCACATAAAATTAAAGTTTCTTTTCTATTTTTGTGACTGTGAGTCAGGGTCTCACTGTGTAGTTGCTGACTAGCCTGGAACTTAATGTAACCCAGGCTGGCCTTGAATTTGCGTCAATCCCCCTGCCTCGGCCTTCTAAGTACTGGGGTCACGAGCATGTGACACCAGCAACGAATCTGCAATTTTTTTTAGGCTGGTAGGAGGAAGAACTGTAGGAGCCATTTGTAAAGCCAAATTCCATTTGGAGGAGCAAGATACTGAGGTGATCACACCAGCAAAACGGCTCTCAGGCAGGAGGGAACAAGGAGATTTTATAATTATTGAAGCTGGAAGGTTATTAGCTCTGCAGAAAAAGAAAATGGCATTGAGAAATCACCAAAGAAGGCTTGGAAAGAAACATTTCACAAGTGTCATCTGGAGTGTCAGGAGAGGAATGCCATTAAAAGAGCAGTCAAGAATTCCCAGGATAATAGGTGGTTCAGTAATTGGACTGAGATGGCAATCAAGGCCAAATGATGGGAGGGGTCAGCAAAGAGGCACAGATCACTAGAAAACTCATTACAAGCATTTCTGAGCATTGTTAGAATATAAGAATTAAGTTCACATCCTTTAATGAATCGTGTGTGTGTGTGTGTGTGTGTGTGTGTGTGTGTGTGTGTGTGTGTAATTTTTACAGAAAATTTAGTGTTTTAGAATGACTGTGTATTTTTCCAGGACACCACACAAGAATATGATTCTGTTTTCAGAAGATACACAGTTGTCTTTCATGGAACAGTAGCACAAACCCCCATTAATAAGGCAGTGAATCTTAGGGCATATTGTTATTCCTGCCCTGGTACAGAACCCTGTCCCTGTTCTTTAGCCACACAAGGGGTGGCATTGTCTGTCTGAGAACAGGGTTTGAGCTGAAGTTCCTGGCTTGGCTGAGACCTTCCTTTTGGCTGCGTTTCCCTAGAGATCAACTGCCTGTCACAGGCTCTGCTCTATTGACACCCAAACAAGATGTCAGCAGAGGGAAACAAACAACAGCAAGCTGCTTTTTCCTGCTGATGAAAAAGGCTACATTCAAACCACCAAATGTTATATTATATTTCATCTTTTTTTTTTTTTTTTTTTTGGTTTTTCGAGACAGGATTTCTCTGTGGCTTTGGAGCCTGTCCTGGAACTAGCTAACTAGCTCTTGTAGACCAGGCTGGTCTTGAACTCACAGTGATCCGCCTGCCTCTGCCTCCCGAGTGCTGGGATTAAAGGCGTGCACCACCACCGCCCGGCTCTAAATTTCATCTTGAAACGAAAATGAACTTCCTGGAAGACTCCTTCCTTATTCGTTTTGCTGATTTGAATTCAGGACTTGGCTTCAAGACTCAAAGCGTAATTGCTAGCAAATGTTGTTTCATCTCCCCACACACTCTTTCCTGCTTTGCTTCCTAACATGGCTTGTGCTACACTGTCTCACACTCTACAAACAGATGCAAGATGAACAGAACAATCTAGTTCTTATTTTGATAAAGCTTACCATCACATTTTAGTGCTGATTTTCCCATCTGCCCTTGTGACTTGCTGTTGCCTTCCAGACAATTCTATTTCAGACATACTGTAGAAAGCGCGCTTAGAAGAGGGCATTAGTTTGGAAATAAGAGTCCATCCAAGTCTGTTAACAACACCCAAAGTGTTGAATTGGCAGATAAGCTTGTGCCAGTGTGTCTAGCAGCTTCCCTCTGAAACAAATGTAAACAAAGTGAGTAGTCTCCAAGGGGCAGAGAGGCAGTTCCAGAGTCCCACATCCGAGGGTTGAGCACAGCAGCACAGGTCAATCCTATGGCCCTAGAACTGTACCATAGGTAGCTGAAATGCCATAGAACTGTGCAGGACCAACCACAGAGCAAGCAGGTAGCTGCCACTGAAGATGGATGAAGGAGCAACTGAAATAGACTAATTAGGAATTTGCTAATGTTTATTTAAAGCCCACTATAGGTCAATAAGAACTCTGCTTTCGAGCTGGCAGACAGGACAGAAACTTCTCCAAGGTCAGTCGGGGCGAGGACAGACAGTGGAAGTGGTTTGTGTCTGGCCTAGGAGCTGCACTTGTTCTGTATGTCCTTTGGCATGAGTCCTTGCTAAGGTCCCTTGCTGGAGTTTACTGGCTGCCAGGAATGTTTTGGAAATGGGAGGGAAGTGGGGCCAAGGTATCTGGGCAGTTCTCTAGAGCTGAAACAGGCAGGGAAGGGACTTTCCCCAGGAGCCTCCAGAAAAGAAGGCAATTCTGCCAACATTGCTGTTAGAACTTGGACCTCCCAAACTGCAGGATTATACATTTGTGTCTCAAGATGCTAAATTTGTAGCCCTTCATTATAGCAGCCTGAGGAACCCAGGGTACAGTGTGTTCTGGGATCTCAGTCCTGACCAACCTTCCCATAACTGTGGCCAAGTAAAAAGGTCAGTTACGTACAACACATGCCTCTCACCACCAGATCTATGGCTGCACAGAAAGTATCTGTGATAGGAACAAAGAAAAATATTATAAAATAATATAGCACTAAATATCTGCCTCAGTTTAGGAGCAAAGTACCAAAAATTCCTTTGCAAAAGTTACATATATATATATATATGTATGTATATATATATATATACACACACACACATACACACACACTATACATATACATATACATATACATATATAGTGGGGAGGTGTGGGCTGTGGGGGGCTATGGGCTGTGTGGTGTATGTGCCGCAAACATGCACATGTCATAATGCAAATGTAGATGTGAGAGTGTGAGAGACAAATTTTGGGAGTCCATTCTTCCCATTCACAATGTGGGTCCCACAGATCAAACTCAGGCTGCTAGCTCGGTGGCAGTAACCTTTACCTGCTGAGACACCTTGCTAGCCCCCAAAGTTTTCCTTTTCTTTTACCTATTGTTTTGGTTTGAAACAGGGTGTCATGCTTCCAAGCCAGCCACAAATTTACTATACGGCCTAAACTAATCTTGACCTTCTGAGTCTCCTGCCTCCATCTCCTTCGTGCTGGGATTACAGGTAGGTGCCACCACGCCCAGATCAGTGACAACAAATCTGCAAGACCAGAACTCAGTATTCTCTGAAATTCTTGAAATAAAGGAATTTTTAATGATGAAATGTAAAGCCAGGGATGAAGATCACAGAAGGAGTTACTTTGTTCTCTGACATAGGAAGGGTTAATGACATCGTTGTATAGGTCTCCTGAAGGGAAGAGGAGACAGGGCACAAAAGAAAAAACTCAGTATGCTAGCCAAAGAAATTAATACAAAGAATGAGAACTTAGTTTCCTATAGGATTTTTGATTCTTAAAGATGGTCCCCTGTGGTCCCATTAGTTGTTGAAGCAGAGAGAGAGAGTTCTTTGGGGACATCAAATGAGCAGGACACTGGGGCCCTTATCTGAGCCTCCTAATGTCAAGTCTATGCTCTTTATGCTATGTCTCCCCTAAGTGCAAAAGAAAAACAGTCTCATGGGGGAGGTCTGCACACATGATGCGCGTGTGCGCTCGCGAGCACACACACCACAGCCTGAGGGTGTATGTGCTCCAGAAATAGCAGCTAACAACTTCTGAGATGTTTTAGTCACTGCTTGATCTGTTGCCTGAAAATATTCACTGAGATTAATAACTTAAACCACAGCATCCTAGTGTTGATGGCTTGAAAGAAAATGCCCCCCACTGGGATTGGCACTATTAGGAAGTGTGACTTTGTAGGAGTAGGTGTGGCCTTGTTGGAGGAAGTGTGGCACTGTGGGGTGGGCTTTGAGGTCTCCTTTGCTCAAGCTGCACTCTGTGAGACACAGTTTACTTCCTATTGCCTGAACACTACCACGTCCTACCATGATGATAGTGGACTAAACCTCTGAAACTGTAAGCCACCCCATTAAGTGTTTTCCTTTATAGAAGTTTGTTGTAGGGAGAGTGGGTTCTTTTGTTCTGTCCTCCCAGGCTAGCTTACTTCCGAAATAATCACACAGAAACTGTATTCATTTAAACACTGCCTGGCCCATTAGTTCTAGCCTCTTATTGGTTAACTCTCACATCTTGATTCAACCCATTTCTAATAATCTGTGTAGCACCACGAGGTCATGTCTTACCGGGAAAAATTCTAACCAGTGTCAGTCTCAGGCAGGAGCTTCATGGCGTCTGCCACACTGCCATTCTTCCCAGCATTCAATTCAGTCTACCCCACCTATCTAAGTTCTGCCCTATCAAAAGGCCAAGGCAGTTTCTTTATTAAACCAATGA